>NW_027190059.1:0-58154 GCF_040958095.1 Procambarus clarkii
CTAGGGTTCGAGTCTCCTGGTGGGAAAGTGTTCTAAAGTTGTATACTTCACTCTCGTGTTTAGGAGAGTTGTGCCTTAAGCATAGACACAGTGTTCTCCCATATTAACAGGGACTTGATGAAAAAACGTAAAAATGACCCCTCACTTGCTCTAGTGCTCTTGGGAGGTGGTGGTCTTTGGAGTATATAAATACTCCGAAATTACCATCTCTTTTAGGGGTCTGAGCAGGTGGTGGAGTGGGTTAAGGCGTACCTGTTATGCCAGTTGCTGGAAGGCTTCTGTGCTGGCTAGGGTTCGAGTCTCCTGGTGGGAAAGTGTTCTAAAGTTGTATACTTCACTCTCGTGTTTAGGAGAGTTGTGCCTTAAGCATAGACACAGTGTTCTCCCATATTAACAGGGACTTGATGAAAAAACGTAAAAATGACCCCTCACTTGCTCTAGTGCTCTTGGGAGGTGGTGGTCTTTGGAGTATATAAATACTCCGAAATTACCATCTCTTTTAGGGGTCTGAGCAGGTGGTGGAGTGGGTTAAGGCGTACCTGTTATGCCAGTTGCTGGAAGGCTTCTGTGCTGGCTAGGGTTCGAGTCTCCTGGTGGGAAAGTGTTCTAAAGTTGTATACTTCACTCTCGTGTTTAGGAGAGTTGTGCCTTAAGCATAGACACAGTGTTCTCCCATATTAACAGGGACTTGATGAAAAAAACGTAAAAATGACCCCTCACTTGCTCTAGTGCTCTTGGGAGGTGGTGGTCTTTGGAGTATATAAATACTCCGAAATTACCATCTCTTTTAGGGGTCTGAGCAGGTGGTGGAGTGGGTTAAGGCGTACCTGTTATGCCAGTTGCTGGAAGGCTTCTGTGCTGGCTAGGGTTCGAGTCTCCTGGTGGGAAAGTGTTCTAAAGTTGTATACTTCACTCTCGTGTTTAGGAGAGTTGTGCCTTAAGCATAGACACAGTGTTCTCCCATATTAACAGGGACTTGATGAAAAAACGTAAAAATGACCCCTCACTTGCTCTAGTGCTCTTGGGAGGTGGTGGTCTTTGGAGTATATAAATACTCCGAAATTACCATCTCTTTTAGGGGTCTGAGCAGGTGGTGGAGTGGGTTAAGGCGTACCTGTTATGCCAGTTGCTGAAAGGCTTCTGTGCTGGCTAGGGTTCGAGTCTCCTGGTGGGAAAGTGTTCTAAAGTTGTATACTTCACTCTCGTGTTTAGGAGAGTTGTGCCTTAAGCATAGACACAGTGTTCTCCCATATTAACAGGGACTTGATGAAAAAACGTAAAAATGACCCCTCACTTGCTCTAGTGCTCTTGGGAGGTGGTGGTCTTTGGAGTATATAAATACTCCGAAATTACCATCTCTTTTAGGGGTCTGAGCAGGTGGTGGAGTGGGTTAAGGCGTACCTGTTATGCCAGTTGCTGAAGGCTTCTGTGCTGGCTAGGGTTCGAGTCTCCTGGTGGGAAAGTGTTCTAAAGTTGTATACTTCACTCTCGTGTTTAGGAGAGTTGTGCCTTAAGCATAGACACAGTGTTCTCCCATATTAACAGGGACTTGATGAAAAAACGTAAAAATGACCCCTCACTTGCTCTAGTGCTCTTGGGAGGTGGTGGTCTTTGGAGTATATAAATACTCCGAAATTACCATCTCTTTTAGGGGTCTGAGCAGGTGGTGGAGTGGGTTAAGGCGTACCTGTTATGCCAGTTGCTGGAAGGCTTCTGTGCTGGCTAGGGTTCGAGTCTCCTGGTGGGAAAGTGTTCTAAAGTTGTATACTTCACTCTCGTGTTTAGGAGAGTTGTGCCTTAAGCATAGACACAGTGTTCTCCCATATTAACAGGGACTTGATGAAAAAACGTAAAAATGACCCCTCACTTGCTCTAGTGCTCTTGGGAGGTGGTGGTCTTTGGAGTATATAAATACTCCGAAATTACCATCTCTTTTAGGGGTCTGAGCAGGTGGTGGAGTGGGTTAAGGCGTACCTGTTATGCCAGTTGCTGGAAGGCTTCTGTGCTGGCTAGGGTTCGAGTCTCCTGGTGGGAAAGTGTTCTAAAGTTGTATACTTCACTCTCGTGTTTAGGAGAGTTGTGCCTTAAGCATAGACACAGTGTTCTCCCATATTAACAGGGACTTGATGAAAAAAACGTAAAAATGACCCCTCACTTGCTCTAGTGCTCTTGGGAGGTGGTGGTCTTTGGAGTATATAAATACTCCGAAATTACCATCTCTTTTAGGGGTCTGAGCAGGTGGTGGAGTGGGTTAAGGCGTACCTGTTATGCCAGTTGCTGGAAGGCTTCTGTGCTGGCTAGGGTTCGAGTCTCCTGGTGGGAAAGTGTTCTAAAGTTGTATACTTCACTCTCGTGTTTAGGAGAGTTGTGCCTTAAGCATAGACACAGTGTTCTCCCATATTAACAGGGACTTGATGAAAAAACGTAAAAATGACCCCTCAATTGCTCTAGTGCTCTTGGGAGGTGGTGGTCTTTGGAGTATATAAATACTCCGAAATTACCATCTCTTTTAGGGGTCTGAGCAGGTGGTGGAGTGGGTTAAGGCGTACCTGTTATGCCAGTTGCTGGAAGGCTTCTGTGCTGGCTAGGGTTCGAGTCTCCTGGTGGGAAAGTGTTCTAAAGTTGTATACTTCACTCTCGTGTTTAGGAGAGTTGTGCCTTAAGCATAGACACAGTGTTCTCCCATATTAACAGGGACTTGATGAAAAAACGTAAAAATGACCCCTCACTTGCTCTAGTGCTCTTGGGAGGTGGTGGTCTTTGGAGTATATAAATACTCCGAAATTACCATCTCTTTTAGGGGTCTGAGCAGGTGGTGGAGTGGGTTAAGGCGTACCTGTTATGCCAGTTGCTGGAAGGCTTCTGTGCTGGCTAGGGTTCGAGTCTCCTGGTGGGAAAGTGTTCTAAAGTTGTATACTTCACTCTCGTGTTTAGGAGAGTTGTGCCTTAAGCATAGACACAGTGTTCTCCCATATTAACAGGGACTTGATGAAAAAACGTAAAAATGACCCCTCACTTGCTCTAGTGCTCTTGGGAGGTGGTGGTCTTTGGAGTATATAAATACTCCGAAATTACCATCTCTTTTAGGGGTCTGAGCAGTTGGTGGAGTGGGTTAAGGCGTACCTGTTATGCCAGTTGCTGGAAGGCTTCTGTGCTGGCTAGGGTTCGAAGTCTCCTGGTGGGAAAGTGTTCTAAAGTTGTATACTTCACTCTCGTGTTTAGGAGAGTTGTGCCTTAAGCATAGACACAGTGTTCTCCCATATTAACAGGGACTTGATGAAAAAACGTAAAAATGACCCCTCAATTGCTCTAGTGCTCTTGGGAGGTGGTGGTCTTTGGAGTATATAAATACTCCGAAATTACCATCTCTTTTAGGGGTCTGAGCAGGTGGTGGAGTGGGTTAAGGCGTACCTGTTATGCCAGTTGCTGGAAGGCTTCTGTGCTGGCTTAGGGTTCGAGTCTCCTGGTGGGAAAGTGTTCTAAAGTTGTATACTTCACTCTCGTGTTTAGGAGAGTTGTGCCTTAAGCATAGACACAGGGTTCTCCCATATTAACAGGGACTTGATGAAAAAACGTAAAAATGACCCCTCACTTGCTCTAGTGCTCTTGGGAGGTAGTGGTCTTTGGAGTATATAAATACTCCGAAATTACCATCTCTTTTAGGGGTCTGAGCAGGTGGTGGAGTGGGTTAAGGCGTACCTGTTATGCCAGTTGCTGGAAGGCTTCTGTGCTGGCTAGGGTTCGAGTCTCCTGGTGGGAAAGTGTTCTAAAGTTGTATACTTCACTCTCGTGTTTAGGAGAGTTGTGCCTTAAGCATAGACACAGTGTTCTCCCATATTAAGAGGGACTTGATGAAAAAACGTAAAAATGACCCCTCACTTGCTCTAGTGCTCTTGGGAGGTGGTGGTCTTTGGAGTATATAAATACTCCGAAATTACCATCTCTTTTAGGGGTCTGAGCAGGTGGTGGAAGTGGGTTAAGGCGTACCTGTTATGCCAGTTGCTGGAAGGCTTCTGTGCTGGCTAGGGTTCGAGTCTCCTGGTGGGAAAGTGTTCTAAAGTTGTATACTTCACTCTCGTGTTTAGGAGAGTTGTGCCTTAAGCATAGACACAGTGTTCTCCCATATTAACAGGGACTTGATGAAAAAACGTAAAAATGACCCCTCACTTACTCTAGTGCTCTTGGGAGGTGGTGGTCTTTGGAGTATATAAATACTCCGAAATTACCATCTCTTTTAGGGGTCTGAGCAGGTGGTGGAGTGGGTTAAGGCGTACCTGTTATGCCAGTTGCTGGAAGGCTTCTGTGCTGGCTAGGGTTCGAGTCTCCTGGTGGGAAAGTGTTCTAAAGTTGTATACTTCACTCTCGTGTTTAGGAGAGTTGTGCCTTAAGCATAGACACAGTGTTCTCCCATATTAATAGGGACTTGATGAAAAAACGTAAAAATGACCCCTCAATTGCTCTAGTGCTCTTGGGAGGTGGTGGTCTTTGGAGTATATAAATACTCCGAAATTACCATCTCTTTTAGGGGTCTGAGCAGGTAGGTGGAGTGGGTTAAGGCGTACCTGTTATGCCAGTTGCTGGAAGGCTTCTGTGCTGGCTAGGGTTCGAGTCTCCTGGTGGGAAAGTGTTCTAAAGTTGTATACTTCACTCTCGTGTTTAGGAGAGTTGTGCCTTAAGCATAGACACAGTGTTCTCCCATATTAACAGGGACGTGATGAAAAAACGTAAAAATGACCCCTCACTTGCTCTAGTGCTCTTGGGAGGTGGTGGTCTTTGGAGTATATAAATACTCCGAAATTACCATCTCTTTTAGGGGTCTGAGCAGGTGGTGGAGTGGGTTAAGGCATACCTGTTATGCCAGTTGCTGAAGGCTTCTGTGCTGGCTAGGGTTCGAGTCTCCTGGTGGGAAAGTGTTCTAAAGTTGTATACGTCACTCTCGTGTTTAGGAGAGTTGTGCCTTAAGCATAGACACAGTGTTCTCCCATATTAACAGGGACTTGATGAAAAAACGTAAAAATGACCCCTCACTTGCTCTAGTGCTCTTGGGAGGTGGTGGTCTTTGGAGTATATAAATACTCCGAAATTACCATCTCTTTTAGGGGTCTGAGCAGGTGGTGGAGTGGGTTAAGGCGTACCTCTTATGCCAGTTGCTGGAAGGCTTCTGTGCTGGCTAGGGTTCGAGTCTCCTGGTGGGAAAGTGTTCTAAAGTTGTATACTTCACTCTCGTGTTTAGGAGAGTTGTGCCTTAAGCATAGACACAGTGTTCTCCCATATTAACAGGGACTTGATGAAAAAACGTAAAAATGACCCCTCACTTGCTCTAGTGCTCTTGGGAGGTGGTGGTCTTTGGAGTATATAAATACTCCGAAATTACCATCTCTTTTAGGGGTCTGAGCAGGTGGTGGAGTGGGTTAAGGCGTACCTGTTATGCCAGTTGCTGGAAGGCTTCTGTGCTGGCTAGGGTTCGAGTCTCCTGGTGGGAAAGTGTTCTAAAGTTGTATACTTCACTCTCGTGTTTAGGAGAGTTGTGCCTTAAGCATAGACACAGTGTTCTCCCATATTAACAGGGACTTGATGAAAAAACGTAAAAATGACCCCTCACTTGCTCTAGTGCTCTTGGGAGGTAGGTGGTCTTTGGAGTATATAAATACTCCGAAATTACCATCTCTTTTAGGGGTCTGAGCAGGTGGTGGAGTGGGTTAAGGCGTACCTGTTATGCCAGTTGCTGGAAGGCTTCTGTGCTGGCTAGGGTTCGAGTCTCCTGGTGGGAAAGTGTTCTAAAGTTGTATACTTCACTCTCGTGTTTAGGAGAGTTGTGCCTTAAGCATAGACACAGTGTTCTCCCATATTAAGAGGGACTTGATGAAAAAACGTAAAAATGACCCCTCACTTGCTCTAGTGCTCTTGGGAGGTGGTGGTCTTTGGAGTATATAAATACTCCGAAATTACCATCTCTTTTAGGGGTCTGAGCAGGTGGTGGAGTGGGTTAAGGCGTACCTGTTATGCCAGTTGCTGGAAGGCTTCTGTGCTGGCTAGGGTTCGAGTCTCCTGGTGGGAAAGTGTTCTAAAGTTGTATACTTCACTCTCGTGTTTAGGAGAGTTGTGCCTTAAGCATAGACACAGTGTTCTCCCATATTAACAGGGACTTGATGAAAAAACGTAAAAATGACCCCTCACTTGCTCTAGTGCTCTTGGGAGGTGGTGGTCTTTGGAGTATATAAATACTCCGAAATTACCATCTCTTTTAGGGGTCTGAGCAGGTGGTGGAGTGGGTTAAGGCGTACCTGTTATGCCAGTTGCTGGAAGGCTTCTGTGCTGGCTAGGGTTCGAGTCTCCTGGTGGGAAAGTGTTCTAAAGTTGTATACTTCACTCTCGTGTTTAGGAGAGTTGTGCCTTAAGCATAGACACAGTGTTCTCCCATATTAACAGGGACTTGATGAAAAAACGTAAAAATGACCCCTCAATTGCTCTAGTGCTCTTGGGAGGTGGTGGTCTTTGGAGTATATAAATACTCCGAAATTACCATCTCTTTTAGGGGTCTGAGCAGGTAGGTGGAGTGGGTTAAGGCGTACCTGTTATGCCAGTTGCTGGAAGGCTTCTGTGCTGGCTAGGGTTCGAGTCTCCTGGTGGGAAAGTGTTCTAAAGTTGTATACTTCACTCTCGTGTTTAGGAGAGTTGTGCCTTAAGCATAGACACAGTGTTCTCCCATATTAACAGGGACTTGATGAAAAAACGTAAAAATGACCCCTCACTTGCTCTAGTGCTCTTGGGAGGTGGTGGTCTTTGGAGTATATAAATACTCCGAAATTACCATCTCTTTTAGGGGTCTGAGCAGGTGGTGGAGTGGGTTAAGGCGTACCTGTTATGCCAGTTGCTGGAAGGCTTCTGTGCTGGCTAGGGTTCGAGTCTCCTGGTGGGAAAGTGTTCTAAAGTTGTATACTTCACTCTCGTGTTTAGGAGAGTTGTGCCTTAAGCATAGACACAGTGTTCTCCCATATTAACAGGGACTTGATGAAAAAACGTAAAAATGACCCCTCACTTGCTCTAGTGCTCTTGGGAGGTGGTGGTCTTTGGAGTATATAAATACTCCGAAATTACCATCTCTTTTAGGGGTCTGAGCAGGTGGTGGAGTGGGTTAAGGCGTACCTGTTATGCCAGTTGCTGGAAGGCTTCTGTGCTGGCTAGGGTTCGAGTCTCCTGGTGGGAAAGTGTTCTAAAGTTGTATACTTCACTCTCGTGTTTAGGAGAGTTGTGCCTTAAGCATAGACACAGTGTTCTCCCATATTAACAGGGACTTGATGAAAAAACGTAAAAATGACCCCTCAATTGCTCTAGTGCTCTTGGGAGGTGGTGGTCTTTGGAGTATATAAATACTCCGAAATTACCATCTCTTTTAGGGGTCTGAGCAGGTGGTGGAGTGGGTTAAGGCGTACCTGTTATGCCAGTTGCTGGAAGGCTTCTGTGCTGGCTAGGGTTCGAGTCTCCTGGTGGGAAAGTGTTCTAAAGTTGTATACTTCACTCTCGTGTTTAGGAGAGTTGTGCCTTAAGCATAGACACAGTGTTCTCCCATATTAACAGGGACTTGATGAAAAAACGTAAAAATGACCCCTCACTTGCTCTAGTGCTCTTGGGAGGTGGTGGTCTTTGGAGTATATAAATACTCCGAAATTACCATCTCTTTTAGGGGTCTGAGCAGGTGGTGGAGTGGGTTAAGGCGTACCTGTTATGCCAGTTGCTGGAAGGCTTCTGTGCTGGCTAGGGTTCGAGTCTCCTGGTGGGAAAGTGTTCTAAAGTTGTATACTTCACTCTCGTGTTTAGGAGAGTTGTGCCTTAAGCATAGACACAGTGTTCTCCCATATTAACAGGGACTTGATGAAAAAACGTAAAAATGACCCCTCACTTGCTCTAGTGCTCTTGGGAGGTGGTGGTCTTTGGAGTATATAAATACTCCGAAATTACCATCTCTTTTAGGGGTCTGAGCAGGTGGTGGAGTGGGTTAAGGCGTACCTGTTATGCCAGTTGCTGGAAGGCTTCTGTGCTGGCTAGGGTTCGAGTCTCCTGGTGGGAAAGTGTTCTAAAGTTGTATACTTCACTCTCGTGTTTAGGAGAGTTGTGCCTTAAGCATAGACACAGTGTTCTCCCATATTAACAGGGACTTGATGAAAAAACGTAAAAATGACCCCTCACTTGCTCTAGTGCTCTTGGGAGGTGGTGGTCTTTGGAGTATATAAATACTCCGAAATTACCATCTCTTTTAGGGGTCTGAGCAGGTGGTGGAGTGGGTTAAGGCGTACCTGTTATGCCAGTTGCTGGAAGGCTTCTGTGCTGGCTAGGGTTCGAGTCTCCTGGTGGGAAAGTGTTCTAAAGTTGTATACTTCACTCTCGTGTTTAGGAGAGTTGTGCCTTAAGCATAGACACAGTGTTCTCCCATATTAACAGGGACTTGATGAAAAAACGTAAAAATGACCCCTCACTTGCTCTAGTGCTCTTGGGAGGTGGTGGTCTTTGGAGTATATAAATACTCCGAAATTACCATCTCTTTTAGGGGTCTGAGCAGGTGGTGGAGTGGGTTAAGGCGTACCTGTTATGCCAGTTGCTGGAAGGCTTCTGTGCTGGCTAGGGTTCGAGTCTCCTGGTGGGAAAGTGTTCTAAAGTTGTATACTTCACTCTCGTGTTTAGGAGAGTTGTGCCTTAAGCATAGACACAGTGTTCTCCCATATTAACAGGGACTTGATGAAAAAACGTAAAAATGACCCCTCACTTGCTCTAGTGCTCTTGGGAGGTGGTGGTCTTTGGAGTATATAAATACTCCGAAATTACCATCTCTTTTAGGGGTCTGAGCAGGTGGTGGAGTGGGTTAAGGCGTACCTGTTATGCCAGTTGCTGGAAGGCTTCTGTGCTGGCTAGGGTTCGAGTCTCCTGGTGGGAAAGTGTTCTAAAGTTGTATACTTCACTCTCGTGTTTAGGAGAGTTGTGCCTTAAGCATAGACACAGTGTTCTCCCATATTAACAGGGACTTGATGAAAAAACGTAAAAATGACCCCTCACTTGCTCTAGTGCTCTTGGGAGGTGGTGGTCTTTGGAGTATATAAATACTCCGAAATTACCATCTCTTTTAGGGGTCTGAGCAGGTGGTGGAGTGGGTTAAGGCGTACCTGTTATGCCAGTTGCTGGAAGGCTTCTGTGCTGGCTAGGGTTCGAGTCTCCTGGTGGGAAAGTGTTCTAAAGTTGTATACTTCACTCTCGTGTTTAGGAGAGTTGTGCCTTAAGCATAGACACAGTGTTCTCCCATATTAACAGGGACTTGATGAAAAAACGTAAAAATGACCCCTCACTTGCTCTAGTGCTCTTGGGAGGTGGTGGTCTTTGGAGTATATAAATACTCCGAAATTACCATCTCTTTTAGGGGTCTGAGCAGGTGGTGGAGTGGGTTAAGGCGTACCTGTTATGCCAGTTGCTGGAAGGCTTCTGTGCTGGCTAGGGTTCGAGTCTCCTGGTGGGAAAGTGTTCTAAAGTTGTATACTTCACTCTCGTGTTTAGGAGAGTTGTGCCTTAAGCATAGACACAGTGTTCTCCCATATTAACAGGGACTTGATGAAAAAACGTAAAAATGACCCCTCACTTGCTCTAGTGCTCTTGGGAGGTGGTGGTCTTTGGAGTATATAAATACTCCGAAATTACCATCTCTTTTAGGGGTCTGAGCAGGTGGTGGAGTGGGTTAAGGCGTACCTGTTATGCCAGTTGCTGGAAGGCTTCTGTGCTGGCTAGGGTTCGAGTCTCCTGGTGGGAAAGTGTTCTAAAGTTGTATACTTCACTCTCGTGTTTAGGAGAGTTGTGCCTTAAGCATAGACACAGTGTTCTCCCATATTAACAGGGACTTGATGAAAAAACGTAAAAATGACCCCTCACTTGCTCTAGTGCTCTTGGGAGGTGGTGGTCTTTGGAGTATATAAATACTCCGAAATTACCATCTCTTTTAGGGGTCTGAGCAGGTGGTGGAGTGGGTTAAGGCGTACCTGTTATGCCAGTTGCTGGAAGGCTTCTGTGCTGGCTAGGGTTCGAGTCTCCTGGTGGGAAAGTGTTCTAAAGTTGTATACTTCACTCTCGTGTTTAGGAGAGTTGTGCCTTAAGCATAGACACAGTGTTCTCCCATATTAACAGGGACTTGATGAAAAAACGTAAAAATGACCCCTCACTTGCTCTAGTGCTCTTGGGAGGTGGTGGTCTTTGGAGTATATAAATACTCCGAAATTACCATCTCTTTTAGGGGTCTGAGCAGGTGGTGGAGTGGGTTAAGGCGTACCTGTTATGCCAGTTGCTGGAAGGCTTCTGTGCTGGCTAGGGTTCGAGTCTCCTGGTGGGAAAGTGTTCTAAAGTTGTATACTTCACTCTCGTGTTTAGGAGAGTTGTGCCTTAAGCATAGACACAGTGTTCTCCCATATTAACAGGGACTTGATGAAAAAACGTAAAAATGACCCCTCAATTGCTCTAGTGCTCTTGGGAGGTGGTGGTCTTTGGAGTATATAAATACTCCGAAATTACCATCTCTTTTAGGGGTCTGAGCAGTGGTGGAGTGGGTTAAGGCGTACCTGTTATGCCAGTTGCTGGAAGGCTTCTGTGCTGGCTAGGGTTCGAGTCTCCTGGTGGGAAAGTGTTCTAAAGTTGTATACTTCACTCTCGTGTTTAGGAGAGTTGTGCCTTAAGCATAGACACAGTGTTCTCCCATATTAACAGGGACTTGATGAAAAAACGTAAAAATGACCCCTCACTTGCTCTAGTGCTCTTGGGAGGTGGTGGTCTTTGGAGTATATAAATACTCCGAAATTACCATCTCTTTTAGGGGTCTGAGCAGGTGGTGGAGTGGGTTAAGGCGTACCTGTTATGCCAGTTGCTGGAAGGCTTCTGTGCTGGCTAGGGTTCGAGTCTCCTGGTGGGAAAGTGTTCTAAAGTTGTATACTTCACTCTCGTGTTTAGGAGAGTTGTGCCTTAAGCATAGACACAGTGTTCTCCCATATTAAGAGGGACTTGATGAAAAAACGTAAAAATGACCCCTCACTTGCTCTAGTGCTCTTGGGAGGTGGTGGTCTTTGGAGTATATAAATACTCCGAAATTACCATCTCTTTTAGGGGTCTGAGCAGGTGGTGGAATGGGTTAAGGCGTACCTGTTATGCCAGTTGCTGGAAGGCTTCTGTGCTGGCTAGGGTTCGAGTCTCCTGGTGGGAAAGTGTTCTAAAGTTGTATACTTCACTCTCGTGTTTAGGAGAGTTGTGCCTTAAGCATAGACACAGTGTTCTCCCATATTAACAGGGACTTGATGAAAAAACGTAAAAATGACCCCTCACTTACTCTAGTGCTCTTGGGAGGTGGTGGTCTTTGGAGTATATAAATACTCCGAAATTACCATCTCTTTTAGGGGTCTGAGCAGGTGGTGGAGTGGGTTAAGGCGTACCTGTTATGCCAGTTGCTGGAAGGCTTCTGTGCTGGCTAGGGTTCGAGTCTCCTGGTGGGAAAGTGTTCTAAAGTTGAATACTTCACTCTCGTGTTTAGGAGAGTTGTGCCTTAAGCATAGACACAGTGTTCTCCCATATTAATAGGGACTTGATGAAAAAACGTAAAAATGACCCCTCAATTGCTCTAGTGCTCTTGGGAGGTGGTGGTCTTTGGAGTATATAAATACTCCGAAATTACCATCTCTTTTAGGGGTCTGAGCAGGAGGTGGAGTGGGTTAAGGCGTACCTGTTATGCCAGTTGCTGGAAGGCTTCTGTGCTGGCTAGGGTTCGAGTCTCCTGGTGGGAAAGTGTTCTAAAGTTGTATACTTCACTCTCGAGTTTAGGAGAGTTGTGCCTTAAGCATAGACACAGTGTTCTCCCATATTAACAGGGACGTGATGAAAAAAAGTAAAAATGACCCCTCACTTGCTCTAGTGCTCTTGGGAGGTGGTGGTCTTTGGAGTATATAAATACTCCGAAATTACCATCTCTTTTAGGGGTCTGAGCAGGTGGTGGAGTGGGTTAAGGCATACCTGTTATGCCAGTTGCTGAAAGGCTTCTGTGCTGGCTAGGGTTCGAGTCTCCTGGTGGGAAAGTGTTCTAAAGTTGTATACGTCACTCTCGTGTTTAGGAGAGTTGTGCCTTAAGCATAGACACAGTGTTCTCCCATATTAACAGGGACTTGATGAAAAAACGTAAAAATGACCCCTCACTTGCTCTAGTGCTCTTGGGAGGTGGTGGTCTTTGGAGCATATAAATACTCCGAAATTACCATCTCTTTTAGGGGTCTGAGCAGGTGGTGGAGTGGGTTAAGGCGTACCTCTTATGCCAGTTGCTGGAAGGCTTCTGTGCTGGCTAGGGTTCGAGTCTCCTGGTGGGAAAGTGTTCTAAAGTTGTATACTTCACTCTCGTGTTTAGGCGAGTTGTGCCTTAAGCATAGACACAGTGTTCTCCCATATTAACAGGGACTTGATGAAAAAACGTAAAAATGACCCCTCACTTGCTCTAGTGCTCTTGGGAGGTGGTGGTCTTTGGAGTATATAAATACTCCGAAATTACCATCTCTTTTAGGGGTCTGAGCATGTGGTGGAGTGGGTTAAGGCGTACCTATTATGCCAGTTGCTGGAAGGCTTCTGTGCTGGCTAGGGTTCGAGTCTCCTGGTGGGAAAGTGTTCTAAAGTTGTATACATCACTCTCGTGTTTAGGAGAGTTGTGCCTTAAGCATAGACACAGGGTTCTCCCATATTAACAGGGACTTGATGAAAAAACGTAAAAATGACCCCTCACTTGCTCTAGTGCTCTTGGGAGGTAGTGGTCTTTGGAGTATATAAATACTCCGAAATTACCATCTCTTTTAGGGGTCTGAGCAGGTGGTGGAGTGGGTTAAGGCGTACCTGTTATGCCAGTTGCTGGAAGGCTTCTGTGCTGGCTAGGGTTCGAGTCTCCTGGTGGGAAAGTGTTCTAAAGTTGTATACTTCACTCTCGTGTTTAGGAGAGTTGTGCCTTAAGCATAGACACAGTGTTCTCCCATATTAAGAGGGACTTGATGAAAAAACGTAAAAATGACCCCTCACTTGCTCTAGTGCTCTTGGGAGGTGGTGGTCTTTGGAGTATATAAATACTCCGAAATTACCATCTCTTTTAGGGGTCTGAGCAGGTGGTGGAGTGGGTTAAGGCGTACCTGTTATGCCAGTTGCTGGAAGGCTTCTGTGCTGGCTAGGGTTCGAGTCTCCTGGCGGGAAAGTGTTCTAAAGTTGTATACTTCACTCTCGTGTTTAGGAGAGTTGTGCCTTAAGCATAGACACAGTGTTCTCCCATATTAACAGGGACTTGATGAAAAAACGTAAAAATGACCCCTCACTTACTCTAGTGCTCTTGGGAGGTGGTGGTCTTTGGAGTATATAAATACTCCGAAATTACCATCTCTTTTAGGGGTCTGAGCAGGTGGTGGAGTGGGTTAAGGCGTACCTGTTATGCCAGTTGCTGGAAGGCTTCTGTGCTGGCTAGGGTTCGAGTCTCCTGGTGGGAAAGTGTTCTAAAGTTGAATACTTCACTCTCGTGTTTAGGAGAGTTGTGCCTTAAGCATAGACACAGTGTTCTCCCATATTAACAGGGACTTGATGAAAAAACGTAAAAATGACCCCTCAATTGCTCTAGTGCTCTTGGGAGGTGGTGGTCTTTGGAGTATATAAATACTCCGAAATTACCATCTCTTTTAGGGGTCTGATCAGTAGGTGGAGTGGGTTAAGGCGTACCTGTTATGCCAGTTGCTGGAAGGCTTCTGTGCTGGCTAGGGTTCGAGTCTCCTGGTGGGAAAGTGTTCTAAAGTTGTATACTTCACTCTCGTGTTTAGGAGAGTTGTGCCTTAAGCATAGACACAGTGTTCTCCCATATTAACAGGGACTTGATGAAAAAACGTACAAATGACCCCTCAATTGCTCTAGTGCTCTTGGGAGGTGGTGGTCTTTGGAGTATATAAATACTCCGAAATTACCATCTCTTTTAGGGGTCTGAGCAAGTGGTGGAGTGGGTTAAGGCGTACCTGTTATGCCAGTTGCTGGAACGCTTCTGTGCTGGCTAGGGTTCGAGTCTCCTGGTGGGAAAGTGTTCTAAAGTTGTATACTTCACTCTCGTGTTTAGGAGAGTTGTGCCTTAAGCATAGACACAGGGTTCTCCCATATTAACAGGGACTTGATGAAAAAACGTAAAAATGACCCCTCACTTGCTCTAGTGCTCTTGGGAGGTAGTGGTCTTTGGAGTATATAAATACTCCGAAATTACCATCTCTTTTAGGGGTCTGAGCAGGTGGTGGAGTGGGTTAAGGCGTACCTGTTATGCCAGTTGCTGGAAGGCTTCTGTGCTGGCTAGGGTTCGAGTCTCCTGGTGGGAAAGTGTTCTAAAGTTGTATACTTCACTCTCGTGTTTAGGAGAGTTGTGCCTTAAGCATAGACACAGTGTTCTCCCATATTAAGAGGGACTTGATGAAAAAACGTAAAAATGACCCCTCAATTGCTCTAGTGCTCTTGGGAGGTGGTGGTCTTTGGAGTATATAAATACTCCGAAATTACCATCTCTTTTAGGGGTCTGAGCAGGAGGTGGAGTGGGTTAAGGCGTACCTGTTATGCCAGTTGCTGGAAGGCTTCTGTGCTGGCTAGGGTTCGAGTCTCCTGGTGGGAAAGTGTTCTAAAGTTGTATACTTCACTCTCGAGTTTAGGAGAGTTGTGCCTTAAGCATAGACACAGTGTCTCCCATATTAACAGGGACTTGATGAAAAAACGTAAAAATGACCCCTCACTTGCTCTAGTGCTCTTGGGAGGTGGTGGTCTTTGGAGTATATAAATACTCTGAAATTACCATCTCTTTTAGGGGTCTGAGCAGGTGGTGGAGTGGGTTAAGGCGTACCTGTTATGCCAGTTGCTGGAAGGCTTCTGTGCTGGCTAGGGTTCGAGTCTCCTGGTGGTAAAGTGTTCTAAAGTTGTATACTTCACTCTTGTGTTTAGGAGAGTTGTGCCTTAAGCATAGACACAGTGTTCTCCCATATTAACAGGGACGTGATGAAAAAAAGTAAAAATGACCCCTCACTTGCTCTAGTGCTCTTGGGAGGTGGTGGTCTTTGGAGTATATAAATACTCCGAAATTACCATCTCTTTTAGGGGTCTGAGCAGGTGGTGGAGTGGGTTATGGCGTACCTGTTATGCCAGTTGCTGGAAGGCTTCTGTGCTGGCTAGGGTTCGAGTCTCCTGGTGGGAAAGTGTTCTAAAGTTGTATACTTCACTCTCGTGTTTAGGAGAGTTGTGCCTTAAGCATAGACACAGTGTTCTCCCATATTAACAGGGACTTGATGAAAAAACGTAAAAATGACCCCTCACTTACTCTAGTGCTCTTGGGAGGTGGTGGTCTTTGGAGTATATAAATACTCCGAAATTACCATCTCTTTTAGGGGTCTGAGCAGGTGGTGGAGTGGGTTAAGGCGTACCTGTTATGCCAGTTGCTGGAAGGCTTCTGTGCTGGCTAGGGTTCGAGTCTCCTGGTGGGAAAGTGTTCTAAAGTTGAATACTTCACTCTCGTGTTTAGGAGAGTTGTGCCTTAAGCATAGACACAGTGTTCTCCCATATTAACAGGGACTTGATGAAAAAACGTAAAAATGACCCCTCAATTGCTCTAGTGCTCTTGGGAGGTGGTGGTCTTTGGAGTATATAAATACTCCGAAATTACCATCACTTTTAGGGGTCTGAGCAGGAGGTGGAGTGGGTTAAGGCGTACCTGTTATGCCAGTTGCTGGAAGGCTTCTGTGCTGGCTAGGGTTCGACCCTGGAAACACAAACCGAAACTGTCTCTATTTTCCGCTTGTTACAACTTGAAATAAAGTTGTTACATCTTGGCTTAACGTGTTTATGACGTATTAGAACGTTGTTACAACTTGCTATATTAGTTGTTATAACTGGTTAGGTGGTGTTAAAACTTGCTCGAACGTTGTACCAACGTCGTAGTTTCGGTGTGTGTTTGGTGGGGAGTCTCCTGGTGGGAAAGTGTTCTAAAGTTGTATACTTCACTCTCGTGTTTAGGAGAGTTGTGCCTTAAGCATAGACACAGTGTCTCCCATATTAACAGGGACTTGATGAAAAAACGTAAAAATGACCCCTCACTTGCTCTAGTGCTCTTGGGAGGTGGTGGTCTTTGGAGTATATAAATACTCCGAAATTACCATCTCTTTTAGGGGTCTGAGCAGGTGGTGGAGTGGGTTAAGGCGTACCTGTTATGCCAGTTGCTGGAAGGCTTCTGTGCTGGCTAGGGTTCGAGTCTCCTGGTGGGAAAGTGTTCTAAAGTTGTATACTTCACTCTTGTGTTTAGGAGAGTTGTGCCTTAAGCATAGACACAGTGTTCTCCCATATTAACAGGGACGTGATGAAAAAAAGTAAAAATGACCCCTCACTTGCTCTAGTGCTCTTGGGAGGTGGTGGTCTTTGGAGTATATAAATACTCCGAAATTACCATCTCTTTTAGGGGTCTGAGCAGGTGGTGCAGTGGGTTAAGGCGTACCTGTTATGCCAGTTGCTGAAGGGCTTCTGTGCTGGCTAGGGTTCGAGTCTCCTGGTGGGAAAGTGTTCTAAAGTTGTATACCTCACTCTCGTGTTTAGGAGAGTTGTGCCTTAAGCATAGACACAGTGTTCTCCCATATTAACAGGGACTTGATGAAAAAACGTAAAAATGACCCCTCACTTGCTCTAGTGCTCTTGGGAGGTGGTGGTCTTTGGAGTATATAAATACTCCGAAATTACCATCTCTTTTAGGGGTCTGAGCAGGTGGTGGAGTGGGTTAAGGCGTACCTGTTATGCCAGTTGCTGGAAGGCTTCTGTGCTGGCTAGGGTTCGAGTCTCCTGGTGGGAAAGTGTTCTAAAGTTGTATACTTCACTCTCGTGTTTAGGAGAGTTGTGCCTTAAGCATAGACACAGTGTTCTCCCATATTAAGAGGGACTTGATGAAAAAACGTAAAAATGACCCCTCAATTGCTCTAGTGCTCTTGGGAGGTGGTGGTCTTTGGAGTATATAAATACTCCGAAATTACCATCTCTTTTAGGGGTCTGAGCAGGAGGTGGAGTGGGTTAAGGCGTACCTGTTATGCCAGTTGCTGGAAGGCTTCTGTGCTGGCTAGGGTTCGAGTCTCCTGGTGGGAAAGTGTTCTAAAGTTGTATACTTCACTCTCGAGTTTAGGAGAGTTGTGCCTTAAGCATAGACACAGTGTCTCCCATATTAACAGGGACTTGATGAAAAAACGTAAAAATGACCCCTCACTTGCTCTAGTGCTCTTGGGAGGTGGTGGTCTTTGGAGTATATAAATACTCTGAAATTACCATCTCTTTTAATGGTCTGAGCAGGTGGTGGAGTGGGTTAAGGCGTACCTGTTATGCCAGTTGCTGGAAGGCTTCTGTGCTGGCTAGGGTTCGAGTCACCTGGTGGTAAAGTGTTCTAAAGTTGTATACTTCACTCTTGTGTTTAGGAGAGTTGTGCCTTAAGCATAGACACAGTGTTCTCCCATATTAACAGGGACGTGATGAAAAAAAGTAAAAATGACCCCTCACTTGCTCTAATGCTCTTGGGAGGTGGTGGTCTTTGGAGTATATAAATACTCCGAAATTACCATCTCTTTTAGGGGTCTGAGCAGGTGGTGCAGTGGGTTAAGGCGTACCTGTTATGCCAGTTGCTGAAGGGCTTCTGTGCTGGCTAGGGTTCGAGTCTCCTGGTGGGAAAGTGTTCTAAAGTTGTATACTTCACTCTCGTGTTTAGGAGAGTTGTGCCTTAAGCATAGACACAGTGTTCTCCCATATTAACAGGGACTTGATGAAAAAACGTAAAAATGACCCCTCACTTGCTCTAGTGCTCTTGGGAGGTGGTGGTCTTTGGAGTATATAAATACTCCGAAATTACCATCTCTTTTAGGGGTCTGAGCAGGTTGTGGAGTGGGTTATGGCGTACCTGTTATGCCAGTTGCTGGAAGGCTTCTGTGCTGGCTAGGGTTCGAGTCTCCTGGTGGGAAAGTGTTCTAAAGTTGTATACTTCACTCTCGTGTTTAGGAGAGTTGTGCCTTAAGCATAGACACAGTGTTCTCCCATATTAACAGGGACTTGATGAAAAAACGTAAAAATGACCCCTCACTTACTCTAGTGCTCTTGGGAGGTGGTGGTCTTTGGAGTATATAAATACTCCGAAATTACCATCTCTTTTAGGGGTCTGAGCAGGTGGTGGAGTGGGTTAAGGCGTACCTGTTATGCCAGTTGCTGGAAGGCTTCTGTGCTGGCTAGGGTTCGAGTCTCCTGGTGGGAAAGTGTTCTAAAGTTGAATACTTCACTCTCGTGTTTAGGAGAGTTGTGCCTTAAGCATAGACACAGTGTTCTCCCATATTAACAGGGACTTGATGAAAAAACGTAAAAATGACCCCTCAATTGCTCTAGTGCTCTTGGGAGGTGGTGGTCTTTGGAGTATATAAATACTCCGAAATTACCATCACTTTTAGGGGTCTGAGCAGGAGGTGGAGTGGGTTAAGGCGTACCTGTTATGCCAGTTGCTGGAAGGCTTCTGTGCTGGCTAGGGTTCGACCCTGGAAACACAAACCGAAACTGTCTCTATTTTCCGCTTGTTACAACTTGAAATAAAGTTGTTACATCTTGGCTTAACGTGTTTATGACGTATTAGAACGTTGTTACAACTTGCTATATTAGTTGTTATAACTGGTTAGGTGGTGTTAAAACTTGCTCGAACGTTGTACCAACGTCGTAGTTTCGGTGTGTGTTTGGTGGGGAGTCTCCTGGTGGGAAAGTGTTCTAAAGTTGTATACTTCACTCTCGTGTTTAGGAGAGTTGTGCCTTAAGCATAGACACAGTGTCTCCCATATTAACAGGGACTTGATGAAAAAACGTAAAAATGACCCCTCACTTGCTCTAGTGCTCTTGGGAGGTGGTGGTCTTTGGAGTATATAAATACTCCGAAATTACCATCTCTTTTAGGGGTCTGAGCAGGTGGTGGAGTGGGTTAAGGCGTACCTGTTATGCCAGTTGCTGGAAGGCTTCTGTGCTGGCTAGGGTTCGAGTCTCCTGGTGGGAAAGTGTTCTAAAGTTGTATACTTCACTCTTGTGTTTAGGAGAGTTGTGCCTTAAGCATAGACACAGTGTTCTCCCATATTAACAGGGACGTGATGAAAAAAAGTAAAAATGACCCCTCACTTGCTCTAGTGCTCTTGGGAGGTGGTGGTCTTTGGAGTATATAAATACTCCGAAATTACCATCTCTTTTAGGGGTCTGAGCAGGTGGTGCAGTGGGTTAAGGCGTACCTGTTATGCCAGTTGCTGAAGGGCTTCTGTGCTGGCTAGGGTTCGAGTCTCCTGGTGGGAAAGTGTTCTAAAGTTGTATACCTCACTCTCGTGTTTAGGAGAGTTGTGCCTTAAGCATAGACACAGTGTTCTCCCATATTAACAGGGACTTGATGAAAAAACGTAAAAATGACCCCTCACTTGCTCTAGTGCTCTTGGGAGGTGGTGGTCTTTGGAGTATATAAATACTCCGAAATTACCATCTCTTTTAGGGGTCTGAACAGGTGGTGGAGTGGGTTAAGGCGTACCTGTTATGCCAGTTGCTGGAAGGCTTCTGTGCTGGCTAGGGTTCGAGTCTCCTGGTGGGAAAGTGTTCTAAAGTTGTATACTTCACTCTTGTGTTTAGGAGAGTTGTGCCTTAAGCATAGACACAGTGTTCTCCCATATTAACAGGGACGTGATGAAAAAAAGTAAAAATGACCCCTCACTTACTCTAGTGCTCTTGGGAGGTGGTGGTCTTTGGAGTATATAAATACTCCGAAATTACCATCTCTTTTAGGGGTCTGAGCAGGTGGTGGAGTGGGTTAAGGCGTACCTGTTATGCCAGTTGCTGGAAGGCTTCTGTGCTGGCTAGGGTTCGAGTCTCCTGGTGGGAAAGTGTTCTAAAGTTGAATACTTCACTCTCGTGTTTAGGAGAGTTGTGCCTTAAGCATAGACACAGTGTTCTCCCATATTAATAGGGACTTGATGAAAAAACGTAAAAATGACCCCTCAATTGCTCTAGTGCTCTTGGGAGGTGGTGGTCTTTGGAGTATATAAATACTCCGAAATTACCATCTCTTTTAGGGGTCTGAGCAGGAGGTGGAGTGGGTTAAGGCGTACCTGTTATGCCAGTTGCTGGAAGGCTTCTGTGCTGGCTAGGGTTCGAGTCTCCTGGTGGGAAAGTGTTCTAAAGTTGTATACTTCACTCTCGAGTTTAGGAGAGTTGTGCCTTAAGCATAGACACAGTGTTCTCCCATATTAACAGGGACGTGATGAAAAAAAGTAAAAATGACCCCTCACTTGCTCTAGTGCTCTTGGGAGGTGGTGGTCTTTGGAGTATATAAATACTCCGAAATTACCATCTCTTTTAGGGGTCTGAGCAGGAGGTGGAGTGGGTTAAGGCGTACCTGTTATGCCAGTTGCTGGAAGGCTTCTGTGCTGGCTAGGGTTCGAGTCTCCTGGTGGGAAAGTGTTCTAAAGTTGTATACTTCACTCTTGTGTTTAGGAGAGTTGTGCCTTAAGCATAGACACAGTGTTTTCCCATATTAACAGGGACGTGATGAAAAAAAGTAAAAATGACCCCTCACTTGCTCTAGTGCTCTTGGGAGGTGGTGGTCTTTGGAGTATATAAATACTCCGAAATTACCATCTCTTTTAGGGGTCTGAGCAGGTGGTGGAGTGGGTTAAGGCATACCTGTTATGCCAGTTGCTGAAAGGCTTCTGTGCTGGCTAGGGTTCGAGTCTCCTGGTGGGAAAGTGTTCTAAAGTTGCATACGTCAGTCTCGTGTTTAGGAGAGTTGTGCCTTAAGCATAGACACAGTGTTCTCCCATATTAACAGGGACTTGATGAAAAAACGTAAAAATGACCCCTCACTTGCTCTAGTGCTCTTGGGAGGTGGTGGTCTTTGGAGCATATAAATACTCCGAAATTACCATCTCTTTTAGGGGTCTGAGCAGGTGGTGGAGTGGGTTAAGGCGTACCTCTTATGCCAGTTGCTGGAAGGCTTCTGTGCTGGCTAGGGTTCGAGTCTCCTGGTGGGAAAGTGTTCTAAAGTTGTATACTTCACTCTCGTGTTTAGGCGAGTTGTGCCTTAAGCATAGACACAGTGTTCTCCCATATTAACAGGGACTTGATGAAAAAACGTAAAAATGACCCCTCACTTGCTCTAGTGCTCTTGGGAGGTGGTGGTCTTTGGAGTATATAAATACTCCGAAATTACCATCTCTTTTAGTGGTCTGAGCATGTGGTGGAGTGGGTTAAGGCGTACCTATTATGCCAGTTGCTGGAAGGCTTCTGTGCTGGCTAGGGTTCGAGTCTCCTGGTGGGAAAGTGTTCTAAAGTTGTATACATCACTCTCGTGTTTAGGAGAGTTGTGCCTTAAGCATAGACACAGGGTTCTCCCATATTAACAGGGACTTGATGAAAAAACGTAAAAATGACCCCTCACTTGCTCTAGTGCTCTTGGGAGGTAGTGGTCTTTGGAGTATATAAATACTCCGAAATTACCATCTCTTTTAGGGGTCTGAGCAGGTGGTGGAGTGGGTTAAGGCGTACCTGTTATGCCAGTTGCTGGAAGGCTTCTGTGCTGGCTAGGGTTCGAGTCTCCTGGTGGGAAAGTGTTCTAAAGTTGTATACTTCACTCTCGTGTTTAGGAGAGTTGTGCCTTAAGCATAGACACAGTGTTCTCCCATATTAAGAGGGACTTGATGAAAAAACGTAAAAATGACCCCTCACTTGCTCTAGTGCTCTTGGGAGGTGGTGGTCTTTGGAGTATATAAATACTCCGAAATTACCATCTCTTTTAGGGGTCTGAGCAGGTGGTGGAGTGGGTTAAGGCGTACCTGTTAATGCCAGTTGCTGGAAGGCTTCTGTGCTGGCTAGGGTTCGAGTCTCCTGGCGGGAAAGTGTTCTAAAGTTGTATACTTCACTCTCGTGTTTAGGAGAGTTGTGCCTTAAGCATAGACACAGTGTTCTCCCATATTAACAGGGACTTGATGAAAAAACGTAAAAATGACCCCTCACTTGCTCTAGTGCTCTTGGGAGGTGGTGGTCTTTGGAGTATATAAATACTCCGAAATTACCATCTCTTTTAGGGGTCTGAGCAGGTTGTGGAGTGGGTTATGGCGTACCTGTTATGCCAGTTGCTGGAAGGCTTCTGTGCTGGCTAGGGTTCGAGTCTCCTGGTGGGAAAGTGTTCTAAAGTTGTATACTTCACTCTCGTGTTTAGGAGAGTTGTGCCTTAAGCATAGACACAGTGTTCTCCCATATTAACAGGGACTTGATGAAAAAACGTAAAAATGACCCCTCACTTACTCTAGTGCTCTTGGGAGGTGGTGGTCTTTGGAGTATATAAATACTCCGAAATTACCATCTCTTTTAGGGGTCTGAGCAGGTGGTGGAGTGGGTTAAGGCGTACCTGTTATGCCAGTTGCTGGAAGGCTTCTGTGCTGGCTAGGGTTCGAGTCTCCTGGTGGGAAAGTGTTCTAAAGTTGAATACTTCACTCTCGTGTTTAGGAGAGTTGTGCCTTAAGCATAGACACAGTGTTCTCCCATATTAACAGGGACTTGATGAAAAAACGTAAAAATGACCCCTCAATTGCTCTAGTGCTCTTGGGAGGTGGTGGTCTTTGGAGTATATAAATACTCCGAAATTACCATCACTTTTAGGGGTCTGAGCAGGAGGTGGAGTGGGTTAAGGCGTACCTGTTATGCCAGTTGCTGGAAGGCTTCTGTGCTGGCTAGGGTTCGACCCTGGAAACACAAACCGAAACTGTCTCTATTTTCCGCTTGTTACAACTTGAAATAAAGTTGTTACATCTTGGCTTAACGTGTTTATGACGTATTAGAACGTTGTTACAACTTGCTATATTAGTTGTTATAACTGGTTAGGTGGTGTTAAAACTTGCTCGAACGTTGTACCAACGTCGTAGTTTCGGTGTGTGTTTGGTGGGGAGTCTCCTGGTGGGAAAGTGTTCTAAAGTTGTATACTTCACTCTCGTGTTTAGGAGAGTTGTGCCTTAAGCATAGACACAGTGTCTCCCATATTAACAGGGACTTGATGAAAAAACGTAAAAATGACCCCTCACTTGCTCTAGTGCTCTTGGGAGGTGGTGGTCTTTGGAGTATATAAATACTCCGAAATTACCATCTCTTTTAGGGGTCTGAGCAGGTGGTGGAGTGGGTTAAGGCGTACCTGTTATGCCAGTTGCTGGAAGGCTTCTGTGCTGGCTAGGGTTCGAGTCTCCTGGTGGGAAAGTGTTCTAAAGTTGTATACTTCACTCTTGTGTTTAGGAGAGTTGTGCCTTAAGCATAGACACAGTGTTCTCCCATATTAACAGGGACGTGATGAAAAAAAGTAAAAATGACCCCTCACTTGCTCTAGTGCTCTTGGGAGGTGGTGGTCTTTGGAGTATATAAATACTCCGAAATTACCATCTCTTTTAGGGGTCTGAGCAGGTGGTGCAGTGGGTTAAGGCGTACCTGTTATGCCAGTTGCTGAAGGGCTTCTGTGCTGGCTAGGGTTCGAGTCTCCTGGTGGGAAAGTGTTCTAAAGTTGTATACCTCACTCTCGTGTTTAGGAGAGTTGTGCCTTAAGCATAGACACAGTGTTCTCCCATATTAACAGGGACTTGATGAAAAAACGTAAAAATGACCCCTCACTTGCTCTAGTGCTCTTGGGAGGTGGTGGTCTTTGGAGTATATAAATACTCCGAAATTACCATCTCTTTTAGGGGTCTGAACAGGTGGTGGAGTGGGTTAAGGCGTACCTGTTATGCCAGTTGCTGGAAGGCTTCTGTGCTGGCTAGGGTTCGAGTCTCCTGGTGGGAAAGTGTTCTAAAGTTGTATACTTCACTCTTGTGTTTAGGAGAGTTGTGCCTTAAGCATAGACACAGTGTTCTCCCATATTAACAGGGACGTGATGAAAAAAAGTAAAAATGACCCCTCACTTACTCTAGTGCTCTTGGGAGGTGGTGGTCTTTGGAGTATATAAATACTCCGAAATTACCATCTCTTTTAGGGGTCTGAGCAGGTGGTGGAGTGGGTTAAGGCGTACCTGTTATGCCAGTTGCTGGAAGGCTTCTGTGCTGGCTAGGGTTCGAGTCTCCTGGTGGGAAAGTGTTCTAAAGTTGAATACTTCACTCTCGTGTTTAGGAGAGTTGTGCCTTAAGCATAGACACAGTGTTCTCCCATATTAATAGGGACTTGATGAAAAAACGTAAAAATGACCCCTCAATTGCTCTAGTGCTCTTGGGAGGTGGTGGTCTTTGGAGTATATAAATACTCCGAAATTACCATCTCTTTTAGGGGTCTGAGCAGGAGGTGGAGTGGGTTAAGGCGTACCTGTTATGCCAGTTGCTGGAAGGCTTCTGTGCTGGCTAGGGTTCGAGTCTCCTGGTGGGAAAGTGTTCTAAAGTTGTATACTTCACTCTCGAGTTTAGGAGAGTTGTGCCTTAAGCATAGACACAGTGTTCTCCCATATTAACAGGGACGTGATGAAAAAAAGTAAAAATGACCCCTCACTTGCTCTAGTGCTCTTGGGAGGTGGTGGTCTTTGGAGTATATAAATACTCCGAAATTACCATCTCTTTTAGGGGTCTGAGCAGGAGGTGGAGTGGGTTAAGGCGTACCTGTTATGCCAGTTGCTGGAAGGCTTCTGTGCTGGCTAGGGTTCGAGTCTCCTGGTGGGAAAGTGTTCTAAAGTTGTATACTTCACTCTTGTGTTTAGGAGAGTTGTGCCTTAAGCATAGACACAGTGTTTTCCCATATTAACAGGGACGTGATGAAAAAAAGTAAAAATGACCCCTCACTTGCTCTAGTGCTCTTGGGAGGTGGTGGTCTTTGGAGTATATAAATACTCCGAAATTACCATCTCTTTTAGGGGTCTGAGCAGGTGGTGGAGTGGGTTAAGGCATACCTGTTATGCCAGTTGCTGAAAGGCTTCTGTGCTGGCTAGGGTTCGAGTCTCCTGGTGGGAAAGTGTTCTAAAGTTGTATACGTCAGTCTCGTGTTTAGGAGAGTTGTGCCTTAAGCATAGACACAGTGTTCTCCCATATTAACAGGGACTTGATGAAAAAACGTAAAAATGACCCCTCACTTGCTCTAGTGCTCTTGGGAGGTGGTGGTCTTTGGAGCATATAAATACTCCGAAATTACCATCTCTTTTAGGGGTCTGAGCAGGTGGTGGAGTGGGTTAAGGCGTACCTCTTATGCCAGTTGCTGGAAGGCTTCTGTGCTGGCTAGGGTTCGAGTCTCCTGGTGGGAAAGTGTTCTAAAGTTGTATACTTCACTCTCGTGTTTAGGCGAGTTGTGCCTTAAGCATAGACACAGTGTTCTCCCATATTAACAGGGACTTGATGAAAAAACGTAAAAATGACCCCTCACTTGCTCTAGTGCTCTTGGGAGGTGGTGGTCTTTGGAGTATATAAATACTCCGAAATTACCATCTCTTTTAGTGGTCTGAGCATGTGGTGGAGTGGGTTAAGGCGTACCTATTATGCCAGTTGCTGGAAGGCTTCTGTGCTGGCTAGGGTTCGAGTCTCCTGGTGGGAAAGTGTTCTAAAGTTGTATACATCACTCTCGTGTTTAGGAGAGTTGTGCCTTAAGCATAGACACAGGGTTCTCCCATTATTAACAGGGACTTGATGAAAAAACGTAAAAATGACCCCTCACTTGCTCTAGTGCTCTTGGGAGGTAGTGGTCTTTGGAGTATATAAATACTCCGAAATTACCATCTCTTTTAGGGGTCTGAGCAGGTGGTGGAGTGGGTTAAGGCGTACCTGTTATGCCAGTTGCTGGAAGGCTTCTGTGCTGGCTAGGGTTCGAGTCTCCTGGTGGGAAAGTGTTCTAAAGTTGTATACTTCACTCTCGTGTTTAGGAGAGTTGTGCCTTAAGCATAGACACAGTGTTCTCCCATATTAAGAGGGACTTGATGAAAAAACGTAAAAATGACCCCTCACTTGCTCTAGTGCTCTTGGGAGGTGGTGGTCTTTGGAGTATATAAATACTCCGAAATTACCATCTCTTTTAGGGGTCTGAGCAGGTGGTGGAGTGGGTTAAGGCGTACCTGTTATGCCAGTTGCTGGAAGGCTTCTGTGCTGGCTAGGGTTCGAGTCTCCTGGCGGGAAAGTGTTCTAAAGTTGTATACTTCACTCTCGTGTTTAGGAGAGTTGTGCCTTAAGCATAGACACAGTGTTCTCCCATATTAACAGGGACTTGATGAAAAAACGTAAAAATGACCCCTCACTTACTCTAGTGCTCTTGGGAGGTGGTGGTCTTTGGAGTATATAA
Organism: Procambarus clarkii; assembly: GCF_040958095.1. NCBI lineage: Eukaryota > Metazoa > Arthropoda > Malacostraca > Decapoda > Cambaridae > Procambarus > Procambarus clarkii. The sequence goes on from NW_027190059.1 coordinate 26,347, forward strand.
ATACTCCGAAATTACCATCTCTTTTAGGGGTCTGAGCAGGTGGTGGAGTGGGTTAAGGCGTACCTGTTATGCCAGTTGCTGGAAGGCTTCTGTGCTGGCTAGGGTTCGAGTCTCCTGGTGGGAAAGTGTTCTAAAGTTGAATACTTCACTCTCGTGTTTAGGAGAGTTGTGCCTTAAGCATAGACACAGTGTTCTCCCATATTAACAGGGACTTGATGAAAAAACGTAAAAATGACCCCTCAATTGCTCTAGTGCTCTTGGGAGGTGGTGGTCTTTGGAGTATATAAATACTCCGAAATTACCATCTCTTTTAGGGGTCTGATCAGTAGGTGGAGTGGGTTAAGGCGTACCTGTTATGCCAGTTGCTGGAAGGCTTCTGTGCTGGCTAGGGTTCGAGTCTCCTGGTGGGAAAGTGTTCTAAAGTTGTATACTTCACTCTCGTGTTTAGGAGAGTTGTGCCTTAAGCATAGACACAGGGTTCTCCCATATTAACAGGGACTTGATGAAAAAACGTAAAAATGACCCCTCACTTGCTCTAGTGCTCTTGGGAGGTAGGTGGTCTTTGGAGTATATAAATACTCCGAAATTACCATCTCTTTTAGGGGTCTGAGCAGGTGGTGGAGTGGGTTAAGGCGTACCTGTTATGCCAGTTGCTGGAAGGCTTCTGTGCTGGCTAGGGTTCGAGTCTCCTGGTGGGAAAGTGTTCTAAAGTTGTATACTTCACTCTCGTGTTTAGGAGAGTTGTGCCTTAAGCATAGACACAGTGTTCTCCCATATTAAGAGGGACTTGATGAAAAAACGTAAAAATGACCCCTCAATTGCTCTAGTGCTCTTGGGAGGTGGTGGTCTTTGGAGTATATAAATACTCCGAAATTACCATCTCTTTTAGGGGTCTGAGCAGGAGGTGGAGTGGGTTAAGGCGTACCTGTTATGCCAGTTGCTGGAAGGCTTCTGTGCTGGCTAGGGTTCGAGTCTCCTGGTGGGAAAGTGTTCTAAAGTTGTAATACTTCACTCTCGTGTTTAGGAGAGTTGTGCCTTAAGCATAGACACAGTGTTCTCCCATATTAACAGGGACTTGATGAAAAAACGTAAAAATGACCCCTCAATTGCTCTAGTGCTCTTGGGAGGTGGTGGTCTTTGGAGTATATAAATACTCCGAAATTACCATCTCTTTTAGGGGTCTGAGCAGGTAGGTGGAGTGGGTTAAGGCGTACCTGTTATGCCAGTTGCTGGAAGGCTTCTGTGCTGGCTAGGGTTCGAGTCTCCTGGTGGGAAAGTGTTCTAAAGTTGTATACTTCACTCTCGTGTTTAGGAGAGTTGTGCCTTAAGCATAGACACAGTGTTCTCCCATATTAACAGGGACTTGATGAAAAAACGTAAAAATGACCCCTCACTTGCTCTAGTGCTCTTGGGAGGTAGTGGTCTTTGGAGTATATAAATACTCCGAAATTACCATCTCTTTTAGGGGTCTGAGCAGGTGGTGGAGTGGGTTAAGGCGTACCTGTTATGCCAGTTGCTGGAAGGCTTCTGTGCTGGCTAGGGTTCGAGTCTCCTGGTGGGAAAGTGTTCTAAAGTTGTATACTTCACTCTCGTGTTTAGGAGAGTTGTGCCTTAAGCATAGACACAGTGTTCTCCCATATTAATAGGGACTTGATGAAAAAACGTAAAAATGACCCCTCAATTGCTCTAGTGCTCTTGGGAGGTGGTGGTCTTTGGAGTATATAAATACTCCGAAATTACCATCTCTTTTAGGGGTCTGAGCAGGAGGTGGAGTGGGTTAAGGCGTACCTGTTATGCCAGTTGCTGGAAGGCTTCTGTGCTGGCTAGGGTTCGAGTCTCCTGGTGGGAAAGTGTTCTAAAGTTGTATACTTCACTCTCGAGTTTAGGAGAGTTGTGCCTTAAGCATAGACACAGTGTTCTCCCATATTAACAGGGACGTGATGAAAAAACGTAAAAATGACCCCTCAATTGCTCTAGTGCTCTTGGGAGGTGGTGGTCTTTGGAGTATATAAATACTCCGAAATTACCATCTCTTTTAGGGGTCTGAGCAGGAGGTGGAGTGGGTTAAGGCGTACCTGTTATGCCAGTTGCTGGAAGGCTTCTGTGCTGGCTAGGGTTCGAGTCTCCTGGTGGGAAAGTGTTCTAAAGTTGTATACTTCACTCTTGTGTTTAGGAGAGTTGTGCCTTAAGCATAGACACAGTGTTTCTCCCATATTAACAGGGACGTGATGAAAAAAAGTAAAAATGACCCCTCACTTGCTCTAGTGCTCTTGGGAGGTGGTGGTCTTTGGAGTATATAAATACTCCGAAATTACCATCTCTTTTAGGGGTCTGAGCAGGTGGTGGAGTGGGTTAAGGCATACCTGTTATGCCAGTTGCTGAAAGGCTTCTGTGCTGGCTAGGGTTCGAGTCTCCTGGTGGGAAAGTGTTCTAAAGTTGTATACGTCACTCTCGTGTTTAGGAGAGTTGTGCCTTAAGCATAGACACAGTGTTCTCCCATATTAACAGGGACTTGATGAAAAAACGTAAAAATGACCCCTCACTTGCTCTAGTGCTCTTGGGAGGTGGTGGTCTTTGGAGCATATAAATACTCCGAAATTACCATCTCTTTTAGGGGTCTGAGCAGGTGGTGGAGTGGGTTAAGGCGTACCTGTTATGCCAGTTGCTGGAAGGCTTCTGTGCTGGCTAGGGTTCGAGTCTCCTGGTGGGAAAGTGTTCTAAAGTTGTATACTTCACTCTCGTGTTTAGGCGAGTTGTGCCTTAAGCATAGACACAGTGTTCTCCCATATTAACAGGGACTTGATGAAAAAACGTAAAAATGACCCCTCACTTGCTCTAGTGCTCTTGGGAGGTGGTGGTCTTTGGAGTATATAAATACTCCGAAATTACCATCTCTTTTAGGGGTCTGAGCATGTGGTGGAGTGGGTTAAGGCGTACCTATTATGCCAGTTGCTGGAAGGCTTCTGTGCTGGCTAGGGTTCGAGTCTCCTGGTGGGAAAGTGTTCTAAAGTTGTATACATCACTCTCGTGTTTAGGAGAGTTGTGCCTTAAGCATAGACACAGGGTTCTCCCATATTAACAGGGACTTGATGAAAAAACGTAAAAATGACCCCTCACTTGCTCTAGTGCTCTTGGGAGGTAGTGGTCTTTGGAGTATATAAATACTCCGAAATTACCATCTCTTTTAGGGGTCTGAGCAGGTGGTGGAGTGGGTTAAGGCGTACCTGTTATGCCAGTTGCTGGAAGGCTTCTGTGCTGGCTAGGGTTCGAGTCTCCTGGTGGGAAAGTGTTCTAAAGTTGTATACTTCACTCTCGTGTTTAGGAGAGTTGTGCCTTAAGCATAGACACAGGGTTCTCCCATATTAACAGGGACTTGATGAAAAAACGTAAAAATGACCCCTCACTTGCTCTAGTGCTCTTGGGAGGTGGTGGTCTTTGGAGTATATAAATACTCCGAAATTACCATCTCTTTTAGGGGTCTGAGCAGGTGGTGGAGTGGGTTAAGGCGTACCTGTTATGCCAGTTGCTGGAAGGCTTCTGTGCTGGCTAGGGTTCGAGTCTCCTGGTGGGAAAGTGTTCTAAAGTTGTATACTTCACTCTCGTGTTTAGGAGAGTTGTGCCTTAAGCATAGACACAGTGTTCTCCCATATTAACAGGGACTTGATGAAAAAACGTAAAAATGACCCCTCACTTGCTCTAGTGCTCTTGGGAGGTGGTGGTCTTTGGAGTATATAAATACTCCGAAATTACCATCTCTTTTAGGGGTCTGAGCAGGTGGTGGAGTGGGTTAAGGCGTACCTGTTATGCCAGTTGCTGGAAGGCTTCTGTGCTGGCTAGGGTTCGAGTCTCCTGGTGGGAAAGTGTTCTAAAGTTGTATACTTCACTCTCGTGTTTAGGAGAGTTGTGCCTTAAGCATAGACACAGTGTTCTCCCATATTAACAGGGACTTGATGAAAAAACGTAAAAATGACCCCTCACTTGCTCTAGTGCTCTTGGGAGGTGGTGGTCTTTGGAGTATATAAATACTCCGAAATTACCATCTCTTTTAGGGGTCTGAGCAGGTGGTGGAGTGGGTTAAGGCGTACCTGTTATGCCAGTTGCTGGAAGGCTTCTGTGCTGGCTAGGGTTCGAGTCTCCTGGTGGGAAAGTGTTCTAAAGTTGTATACTTCACTCTCGTGTTTAGGAGAGTTGTGCCTTAAGCATAGACACAGTGTTCTCCCATATTAACAGGGACTTGATGAAAAAACGTAAAAATGACCCCTCACTTGCTCTAGTGCTCTTGGGAGGTGGTGGTCTTTGGAGTATATAAATACTCCGAAATTACCATCTCTTTTAGGGGTCTGAGCAGGTGGTGGAGTGGGTTAAGGCGTACCTGTTATGCCAGTTGCTGGAAGGCTTCTGTGCTGGCTAGGGTTCGAGTCTCCTGGTGGGAAAGTGTTCTAAAGTTGTATACTTCACTCTCGTGTTTAGGAGAGTTGTGCCTTAAGCATAGACACAGTGTTCTCCCATATTAACAGGGACTTGATGAAAAAACGTAAAAATGACCCCTCACTTGCTCTAGTGCTCTTGGGAGGTGGTGGTCTTTGGAGTATATAAATACTCCGAAATTACCATCTCTTTTAGGGGTCTGAGCAGGTGGTGGAGTGGGTTAAGGCGTACCTGTTATGCCAGTTGCTGGAAGGCTTCTGTGCTGGCTAGGGTTCGAGTCTCCTGGTGGGAAAGTGTTCTAAAGTTGTATACTTCACTCTCGTGTTTAGGAGAGTTGTGCCTTAAGCATAGACACAGTGTTCTCCCATATTAACAGGGACTTGATGAAAAAACGTAAAAATGACCCCTCACTTGCTCTAGTGCTCTTGGGAGGTGGTGGTCTTTGGAGTATATAAATACTCCGAAATTACCATCTCTTTTAGGGGTCTGAGCAGGTGGTGGAGTGGGTTAAGGCGTACCTGTTATGCCAGTTGCTGGAAGGCTTCTGTGCTGGCTAGGGTTCGAGTCTCCTGGTGGGAAAGTGTTCTAAAGTTGTATACTTCACTCTCGTGTTTAGGAGAGTTGTGCCTTAAGCATAGACACAGTGTTCTCCCATATTAACGAGGGACTTGATGAAAAAACGTAAAAATGACCCCTCACTTGCTCTAGTGCTCTTGGGAGGTGGTGGTCTTTGGAGTATATAAATACTCCGAAATTACCATCTCTTTTAGGGGTCTGAGCAGGTGGTGGAGTGGGTTAAGGCGTACCTGTTATGCCAGTTGCTGGAAGGCTTCTGTGCTGGCTAGGGTTCGAGTCTCCTGGTGGGAAAGTGTTCTAAAGTTGTATACTTCACTCTCGTGTTTAGGAGAGTTGTGCCTTAAGCATAGACACAGTGTTCTCCCATATTAACAGGGACTTGATGAAAAAACGTAAAAATGACCCCTCACTTACTCTAGTGCTCTTGGGAGGTGGTGGTCTTTGGAGTATATAAATACTCCGAAATTACCATCTCTTTTAGGGGTCTGAGCAGGTGGTGGAGTGGGTTAAGGCGTACCTGTTATGCCAGTTGCTGGAAGGCTTCTGTGCTGGCTAGGGTTCGAGTCTCCTGGTGGGAAAGTGTTCTAAAGTTGAATACTTCACTCTCGTGTTTAGGAGAGTTGTGCCTTAAGCATAGACACAGTGTTCTCCCATATTAACAGGGACTTGATGAAAAAACGTAAAAATGACCCCTCAATTGCTCTAGTGCTCTTGGGAGGTGGTGGTCTTTGGAGTATATAAATACTCCGAAATTACCATCTCTTTTAGGGGTCTGAGCAGTAGGTGGAGTGGGTTAAGGCGTACCTGTTATGCCAGTTGCTGGAAGGCTTCTGTGCTGGCTAGGGTTCGAGTCTCCTGGTGGGAAAGTGTTCTAAAGTTGTATACTTCACTCTCGTGTTTAGGAGAGTTGTGCCTTAAGCATAGACACAGTGTTCTCCCATATTAACAGGGACTTGATGAAAAAACGTAAAAATGACCCCTCACTTGCTCTAGTGCTCTTGGGAGGTGGTGGTCTTTGGAGTATATAAATACTCCGAAATTACCATCTCTTTTAGGGGTCTGAGCAGGTGGTGGAGTGGGTTAAGGCGTACCTGTTATGCCAGTTGCTGGAAGGCTTCTGTGCTGGCTAGGGTTCGAGTCTCCTGGTGGGAAAGTGTTCTAAAGTTGTATACTTCACTCTCGTGTTTAGGAGAGTTGTGCCTTAAGCATAGACACAGTGTTCTCCCATATTAACAGGGACTTGATGAAAAAACGTAAAAATGACCCCTCACTTGCTCTAGTGCTCTTGGGAGGTGGTGGTCTTTGGAGTATATAAATACTCCGAAATTACCATCTCTTTTAGGGGTCTGAGCAGGTGGTGGAGTGGGTTAAGGCGTACCTGTTATGCCAGTTGCTGGAAGGCTTCTGTGCTGGCTAGGGTTCGAGTCTCCTGGTGGGAAAGTGTTCTAAAGTTGTAATACTTCACTCTCGTGTTTAGGAGAGTTGTGCCTTAAGCATAGACACAGTGTTCTCCCATATTAACAGGGACTTGATGAAAAAACGTAAAAATGACCCCTCACTTGCTCTAGTGCTCTTGGGAGGTGGTGGTCTTTGGAGTATATAAATACTCCGAAATTACCATCTCTTTTAGGGGTCTGAGCAGGTAGGTGGAGTGGGTTAAGGCGTACCTGTTATGCCAGTTGCTGGAAGGCTTCTGTGCTGGCTAGGGTTCGAGTCTCCTGGTGGGAAAGTGTTCTAAAGTTGTATACTTCACTCTCGTGTTTAGGAGAGTTGTGCCTTAAGCATAGACACAGTGTTCTCCCATATTAACAGGGACTTGATGAAAAAACGTAAAAATGACCCCTCACTTGCTCTAGTGCTCTTGGGAGGTGGTGGTCTTTGGAGTATATAAATACTCCGAAATTACCATCTCTTTTAGGGGTCTGAGCAGGTGGTGGAGTGGGTTAAGGCGTACCTGTTATGCCAGTTGCTGGAAGGCTTCTGTGCTGGCTAGGGTTCGAGTCTCCTGGTGGGAAAGTGTTCTAAAGTTGTATACTTCACTCTCGTGTTTAGGAGAGTTGTGCCTTAAGCATAGACACAGTGTTCTCCCATATTAACAGGGACTTGATGAAAAAACGTAAAAATGACCCCTCACTTGCTCTAGTGCTCTTGGGAGGTGGTGGTCTTTGGAGTATATAAATACTCCGAAATTACCATCTCTTTTAGGGGTCTGAGCAGGTGGTGGAGTGGGTTAAGGCGTACCTGTTATGCCAGTTGCTGGAAGGCTTCTGTGCTGGCTAGGGTTCGAGTCTCCTGGTGGGAAAGTGTTCTAAAGTTGTATACTTCACTCTCGTGTTTAGGAGAGTTGTGCCTTAAGCATAGACACAGTGTTCTCCCATATTAACAGGGACTTGATGAAAAAACGTAAAAATGACCCCTCACTTGCTCTAGTGCTCTTGGGAGGTGGTGGTCTTTGGAGTATATAAATACTCCGAAATTACCATCTCTTTTAGGGGTCTGAGCAGGTGGTGGAGTGGGTTAAGGCGTACCTGTTATGCCAGTTGCTGGAAGGCTTCTGTGCTGGCTAGGGTTCGAGTCTCCTGGTGGGAAAGTGTTCTAAAGTTGTATACTTCACTCTCGTGTTTAGGAGAGTTGTGCCTTAAGCATAGACACAGTGTTCTCCCATATTAACAGGGACTTGATGAAAAAACGTAAAAATGACCCCTCACTTGCTCTAGTGCTCTTGGGAGGTGGTGGTCTTTGGAGTATATAAATACTCCGAAATTACCATCTCTTTTAGGGGTCTGAGCAGGAGGTGGAGTGGGTTAAGGCGTACCTGTTATGCCAGTTGCTGGAAGGCTTCTGTGCTGGCTAGGGTTCGAGTCTCCTGGTGGGAAAGTGTTCTAAAGTTGTATACTTCACTCTCGTGTTTAGGAGAGTTGTGCCTTAAGCATAGACACAGTGTTCTCCCATATTAACAGGGACTTGATGAAAAAACGTAAAAATGACCCCTCACTTGCTCTAGTGCTCTTGGGAGGTGGTGGTCTTTGGAGTATATAAATACTCCGAAATTACCATCTCTTTTAGGGGTCTGAGCAGGAGGTGGAGTGGGTTAAGGCGTACCTGTTATGCCAGTTGCTGGAAGGCTTCTGTGCTGGCTAGGGTTCGAGTCTCCTGGTGGGAAAGTGTTCTAAAGTTGTATACTTCACTCTTCGTGTTTAGGAGAGTTGTGCCTTAAGCATAGACACAGTGTTCTCCCATATTAACAGGGACGTGATGAAAAAAAGTAAAAATGACCCCTCACTTGCTCTAGTGCTCTTGGGAGGTGGTGGTCTTTGGAGTATATAAATACTCCGAAATTACCATCTCTTTTAGGGGTCTGAGCAGGTGGTGGAGTGGGTTAAGGCATACCTGTTATGCCAGTTGCTGAAAGGCTTCTGTGCTGGCTAGGGTTCGAGTCTCCTGGTGGGAAAGTGTTCTAAAGTTGTATACGTCACTCTCGTGTTTAGGAGAGTTGTGCCTTAAGCATAGACACAGTGTTCTCCCATATTAACAGGGACTTGATGAAAAAACGTAAAAATGACCCCTCACTTGCTCTAGTGCTCTTGGGAGGTGGTGGTCTTTGGAGCATATAAATACTCCGAAATTACCATCTCTTTTAGGGGTCTGAGCAGGTGGTGGAGTGGGTTAAGGCGTACCTCTTATGCCAGTTGCTGGAAGGCTTCTGTGCTGGCTAGGGTTCGAGTCTCCTGGTGGGAAAGTGTTCTAAAGTTGTATACTTCACTCTCGTGTTTAGGCGAGTTGTGCCTTAAGCATAGACACAGTGTTCTCCCATATTAACAGGGACTTGATGAAAAAACGTAAAAATGACCCCTCACTTGCTCTAGTGCTCTTGGGAGGTGGTGGTCTTTGGAGTATATAAATACTCCGAAATTACCATCTCTTTTAGGGGTCTGAGCATGTGGTGGAGTGGGTTAAGGCGTACCTATTATGCCAGTTGCTGGAAGGCTTCTGTGCTGGCTAGGGTTCGAGTCTCCTGGTGGGAAAGTGTTCTAAAGTTGTATACATCACTCTCGTGTTTAGGAGAGTTGTGCCTTAAGCATAGACACAGGGTTCTCCCATATTAACAGGGACTTGATGAAAAAACGTAAAAATGACCCCTCACTTGCTCTAGTGCTCTTGGGAGGTAGTGGTCTTTGGAGTATATAAATACTCCGAAATTACCATCTCTTTTAGGGGTCTGAGCAGGTGGTGGAGTGGGTTAAGGCGTACCTGTTATGCCAGTTGCTGGAAGGCTTCTGTGCTGGCTAGGGTTCGAGTCTCCTGGTGGGAAAGTGTTCTAAAGTTGTATACTTCACTCTCGTGTTTAGGAGAGTTGTGCCTTAAGCATAGACACAGTGTTCTCCCATATTAAGAGGGACTTGATGAAAAAACGTAAAAATGACCCCTCACTTGCTCTAGTGCTCTTGGGAGGTGGTGGTCTTTGGAGTATATAAATACTCCGAAATTACCATCTCTTTTAGGGGTCTGAGCAGGTGGTGGAGTGGGTTAAGGCGTACCTGTTATGCCAGTTGCTGGAAGGCTTCTGTGCTGGCTAGGGTTCGAGTCTCCTGGCGGGAAAGTGTTCTAAAGTTGTATACTTCACTCTCGTGTTTAGGAGAGTTGTGCCTTAAGCATAGACACAGTGTTCTCCCATATTAACAGGGACTTGATGAAAAAACGTAAAAATGACCCCTCACTTACTCTAGTGCTCTTGGGAGGTGGTGGTCTTTGGAGTATATAAATACTCCGAAATTACCATCTCTTTTAGGGGTCTGAGCAGGTGGTGGAGTGGGTTAAGGCGTACCTGTTATGCCAGTTGCTGGAAGGCTTCTGTGCTGGCTAGGGTTCGAGTCTCCTGGTGGGAAAGTGTTCTAAAGTTGAATACTTCACTCTCGTGTTTAGGAGAGTTGTGCCTTAAGCATAGACACAGTGTTCTCCCATATTAACAGGGACTTGATGAAAAAACGTAAAAATGACCCCTCAATTGCTCTAGTGCTCTTGGGAGGTGGTGGTCTTTGGAGTATATAAATACTCCGAAATTACCATCTCTTTTAGGGGTCTGATCAGTAGGTGGAGTGGGTTAAGGCGTACCTGTTATGCCAGTTGCTGGAAGGCTTCTGTGCTGGCTAGGGTTCGAGTCTCCTGGTGGGAAAGTGTTCTAAAGTTGTATACTTCACTCTCGTGTTTAGGAGAGTTGTGCCTTAAGCATAGACACAGGGTTCTCCCATATTAACAGGGACTTGATGAAAAAACGTAAAAATGACCCCTCACTTGCTCTAGTGCTCTTGGGAGGTAGTGGTCTTTGGAGTATATAAATACTCCGAAATTACCATCTCTTTTAGGGGTCTGAGCAGGTGGTGGAGTGGGTTAAGGCGTACCTGTTATGCCAGTTGCTGGAAGGCTTCTGTGCTGGCTAGGGTTCGAGTCTCCTGGTGGGAAAGTGTTCTAAAGTTGTATACTTCACTCTCGTGTTTAGGAGAGTTGTGCCTTAAGCATAGACACAGTGTTCTCCCATATTAAGAGGGACTTGATGAAAAAACGTAAAAATGACCCCTCAATTGCTCTAGTGCTCTTGGGAGGTGGTGGTCTTTGGAGTATATAAATACTCCGAAATTACCATCTCTTTTAGGGGTCTGAGCAGGAGGTGGAGTGGGTTAAGGCGTACCTGTTATGCCAGTTGCTGGAAGGCTTCTGTGCTGGCTAGGGTTCGAGTCTCCTGGTGGGAAAGTGTTCTAAAGTTGAATACTTCACTCTCGTGTTTAGGAGAGTTGTGCCTTAAGCATAGACACAGTGTTCTCCCATATTAACAGGGACTTGATGAAAAAACGTAAAAATGACCCCTCAATTGCTCTAGTGCTCTTGGGAGGTGGTGGTCTTTGGAGTATATAAATACTCCGAAATTACCATCTCTTTTAGGGGTCTGATCAGTAGGTGGAGTGGGTTAAGGCGTACCTGTTATGCCAGTTGCTGGAAGGCTTCTGTGCTGGCTAGGGTTCGAGTCTCCTGGTGGGAAAGTGTTCTAAAGTTGTATACTTCACTCTCGTGTTTAGGAGAGTTGTGCCTTAAGCATAGACACAGGGTTCTCCCATATTAACAGGGACTTGATGAAAAAACGTAAAAATGACCCCTCACTTGCTCTAGTGCTCTTGGGAGGTATTGGTCTTTGGAGTATATAAATACTCCGAAATTACCATCTCTTTTAGGGGTCTGAGCAGGTGGTGGAGTGGGTTAAGGCGTACCTGTTATGCCAGTTGCAGGAAGGCTTCTGTGCTGGCTAGGGTTCGAGTCTCCTGGTGGGAAAGTGTTCTAAAGTTGTATACTTCACTCTCGTGTTTAGGAGAGTTGTGCCTTAAGCATAGACACAGTGTTCTCCCATATTAAGAGGGACTTGATGAAAAAACGTAAAAATGACCCCTCAATTGCTCTAGTGCTCTTGGGAGGTGGTGGTCTTTGGAGTATATAAATACTCTGAAATTACCATCTCTTTTAGGGGTCTGAGCAGGAGGTGGAGTGGGTTAAGGCGTACCTGTTATGCCAGTTGCTGGAAGGCTTCTGTGCTGGCTAGGGTTCGAGTCTCCTGGTGGGAAAGTGTTCTAAAGTTGTATACTTCACTCTCGAGTTTAGGAGAGTTGTGCCTTAAGCATAGACACAGTGTCTCCCATATTAACAGGGACTTGATGAAAAAACGTAAAAATGACCCCTCACTTGCTCTAGTGCTCTTGGGAGGTGGTGGTCTTTGGAGTATATAAATACTCTGAAATTACCATCTCTTTTAGGGGTCTGAGCAGGTGGTGGAGTGGGTTAAGGCGTACCTGTTATGCCAGTTGCTGGAAGGCTTCTGTGCTGGCTAGGGTTCGAGTCTCCTGGTGGTAAAGTGTTCTAAAGTTGTATACTTCACTCTTGTGTTTAGGAGAGTTGTGCCTTAAGCATAGACACAGTGTTCTCCCATATTAACAGGGACGTGATGAAAAAAAGTAAAAATGACCCCTCACTTGCTCTAGTGCTCTTGGGAGGTGGTGGTCTTTGGAGTATATAAATACTCCGAAATTACCATCTCTTTTAGGGGTCTGAGCAGGTGGTGCAGTGGGTTAAGGCGTACCTGTTATGCCAGTTGCTGAAGGGCTTCTGTGCTGGCTAGGGTTCGAGTCTCCTGGTGGGAAAGTGTTCTAAAGTTGTATACTTCACTCTCGTGTTTAGGAGAGTTGTGCCTTAAGCATAGACACAGTGTTCTCCCATATTAACAGGGACTTGATGAAAAAACGTAAAAATGACCCCTCACTTGCTCTAGTGCTCTTGGGAGGTGGTGGTCTTTGGAGTATATAAATACTCCGAAATTACCATCTCTTTTAGGGGTCTGAGCAGGTGGTGGAGTGGGTTATGGCGTACCTGTTATGCCAGTTGCTGGAAGGCTTCTGTGCTGGCTAGGGTTCGAGTCTCCTGGTGGGAAAGTGTTCTAAAGTTGTATACTTCACTCTCGTGTTTAGGAGATTTGTGCCTTAAGCATAGACACAGTGTTCTCCCATATTAACAGGGACTTGATGAAAAAACGTAAAAATGACCCCTCACTTACTCTAGTGCTCTTGGGAGGTGGTGGTCTTTGGAGTATATAAATACTCCGAAATTACCATCTCTTTTAGGGGTCTGAGCAGGTGGTGGAGTGGGTTAAGGCGTACCTGTTATGCCAGTTGCTGGAAGGCTTCTGTGCTGGCTAGGGTTCGAGTCTCCTGGTGGGAAAGTGTTCTAAAGTTGTATACTTCACTCTCGTGTTTAGGAGATTTGTGCCTTAAGCATAGACACAGTGTTCTCCCATATTAACAGGGACTTGATGAAAAAACGTAAAAATGACCCCTCAATTGCTCTAGTGCTCTTGGGAGGTGGTGGTCTTTGGAGTATATAAATACTCCGAAATTACCATCTCTTTTAGGGGTCTGAGCAGGAGGTGGAGTGGGTTAAGGCGTACCTGTTATGCCAGTTGCTGGAAGGCTTCTGTGCTGGCTAGGGTTCGACCCTGGAAACACAAACCGAAACTGTCTCTAATTTCCGCTTGTTACAACTTGAAATAAAGTTGTTACATCTTGGCTTAACGTGTTTATGACGTATTAGAACGTTGTTACAACTTGCTATATTAGTTGTTATAACTGGTTAGGTGGTGTTAAAACTTGCTCGAACGTTGTACCAACGTCGTAGTTTCGGTGTGTGTTTGGTGGGGAGTCTCCTGGTGGGAAAGTGTTCTAAAGTTGTATACTTCACTCTCGTGTTTAGGAGAGTTGTGCCTTAAGCATAGACACAGTGTCTCCCATATTAACAGGGACTTGATGAAAAAACGTAAAAATGACCCCTCACTTGCTCTAGTGCTCTTGGGAGGTGGTGGTCTTTGGAGTATATAAATACTCCGAAATTACCATCTCTTTTAGGGGTCTGAGCAGGTGGTGGAGTGGGTTAAGGCGTACCTGTTATGCCAGTTGCTGGAAGGCTTCTGTGCTGGCTAGGGTTCGAGTCTCCTGGTGGGAAAGTGTTCTAAAGTTGTATACTTCACTCTTGTGTTTAGGAGAGTTGTGCCTTAAGCATAGACACAGTGTTCTCCCATATTAACAGGGACGTGATGAAAAAAAGTAAAAATGACCCCTCACTTGCTCTAGTGCTCTTGGGAGGTGGTGGTCTTTGGAGTATATAAATACTCCGAAATTACCATCTCTTTTAGGGGTCTGAGCAGGTGGTGCAGTGGGTTAAGGCGTACCTGTTATGCCAGTTGCTGAAGGGCTTCTGTGCTGGCTAGGGTTCGAGTCTCCTGGTGGGAAAGTGTTCTAAAGTTGTATACCTCACTCTCGTGTTTAGGAGAGTTGTGCCTTAAGCATAGACACAGTGTTCTCCCATATTAACAGGGACTTGATGAAAAAACGTAAAAATGACCCCTCACTTGCTCTAGTGCTCTTGGGAGGTGGTGGTCTTTGGAGTATATAAATACTCCGAAATTACCATCTCTTTTAGGGGTCTGAACAGGTGGTGGAGTGGGTTAAGGCGTACCTGTTATGCCAGTTGCTGGAAGGCTTCTGTGCTGGCTAGGGTTCGAGTCTCCTGGTGGGAAAGTGTTCTAAAGTTGTATACTTCACTCTCGTGTTTAGGAGAGTTGTGCCTTAAGCATAGACACAGTGTTCTCCCATATTAACAGGGACTTGATGAAAAAACGTAAAAATGACCCCTCACTTGCTCTAGTGCTCTTGGGAGGTGGTGGTCTTTGGAGTATATAAATACACCGAAATTACCATCTCTTTTAGGGGTCTGAGCAGGTGGTGGAGTGGGTTAAGGCGTACCTGTTATGCCAGTTGCTGGAAGGCTTCTGTGCTGGCTAGGGTTCGAGTCTCCTGGTGGGAAAGTGTTCTAAAGTTGTATACTTCACTCTCATGTTTAGGAGAGTTGTGCCTTAAGCATAGACACAGTGTTCTCCCATATTAACAGGGACTTGATGAAAAAACGTAAAAATGACCCCTCAATTGCTCTAGTGCTCTTGGTAGGTGGTGGTCTTTGGAGTATATAAATACTCCGAAATTACCATCTCTTTTAGGGGTCTGAGCAGGAGGTGGAGTGGGTTAAGGCATACCTGTTATGCCAGTTGCTGGAAGGCTTCTGTGCTGGCTAGGGTTCGAGTCTCCTGGTGGGAAAGTGTTCTAAAGTTGTATACTTCACTCTCGTGTTTAGGAGAGTTGTGCCTTAAGCATAGACACAGTGTCTCCCATATTAACAGGGACTTGATGAAAAAACGTAAAAATGACCCCTCACTTGCTCTAGTGCTCTTGGGAGGTGGTGGTCTTTGGAGTATATAAATACTCCGAAATTACCATCTCTTTTAGGGGTCTGAGCATGTGGTGGAGTGGGTTAAGGCGTACCTGTTATGCCAGTTGCTGGAAGGCTTCTGTGCTGGCTAGGGTTCGAGTCTCCTGGTGGGAAAGTGTTCTAAAGTTGTATACATCACTCTCGTGTTTAGGAGAGTTGTGCCTTAAGCATAGACACAGGGTTCTCCCATATTAACAGGGACCTGATGAAAAAACGTAAAAATGACCCCTCACTTGCTCTAGTGCTCTTGGGAGGTAGTGGTCTTTGGAGTATATAAATACTCCGAAATTACCATCTCTTTTAGGGGTCTGAGCAGGTGGTGGAGTGGGTTAAGGCGTACCTGTTATGCCAGTTGCTGGAAGGCTTCTGTGCTGGCTAGGGTTCGAATCTCCTGGTGGGAAAGTGTTCTAAAGTTGTATACTTCACTCTCGTGTTTAGGAGAGTTGTGCCTTAAGCATAGACACAGTGTTCTCCCATATTAAGAGGGACTTGATGAAAAAACGTAAAAATGACCCCTCACTTGCTCTAGTGCTCTTGGGAGGTGGTGGTCTTTGGAGTATATAAATACTCCGAAATTACCATCTCTTTTAGGGGTCTGAGCAGGTGGTGGAGTGGGTTAAGGCGTACCTGTTATGCCAGTTGCTGGAAGGCTTCTGTGCTGGCTAGGGTTCGAGTCTCCTGGCGGGAAAGTGTTCTAAAGTTGTATACTTCACTCTAGTGTTTAGGAGAGTTGTGCCTTAAGCATAGACACAGTGTTCTCCCATATTAACAGGGACTTGATGAAAAAACGTAAAAATGACCCCTCACTTACTCTAGTGCTCTTGGGAGGTGGTGGTCTTTGGAGTATATAAATACTCCGAAATTACCATCTCTTTTAGGGGTCTGAGCAGGTGGTGGAGTGGGTTAAGGCGTACCTGTTATGCCAGTTGCTGGAAGGCTTCTGTGCTGGCTAGGGTTCGAGTCTCCTGGTGGGAAAGTGTTCTAAAGTTGAATACTTCACTCTCGTGTTTAGGAGAGTTGTGCCTTAAGCATAGACACAGTGTTCTCCCATATTAACAGGGACTTGATGAAAAAACGTAAAAATGACCCCTCAATTGCTCTAGTGCTCTTGGGAGGTGGTGGTCTTTGGAGTATATAAATACTCCGAAATTACCATCTCTTTTAGGGGTCTGATCAGTAGGTGGAGTGGGTTAAGGCGTACCTGTTATGCCAGTTGCTGGAAGGCTTCTGTGCTGGCTAGGGTTCGAGTCTCCTGGTGGGAAAGTGTTCTAAAGTTGTATACTTCACTCTCGTGTTTAGGAGAGTTGTGCCTTAAGCATAGACACAGTGTTCTCCCATATTAACAGGGACTTGATGAAAAAACGTAAAAATGACCCCTCAATTGCTCTAGTGCTCTTGGGAGGTGGTGGTCTTTGGAGTATATAAATACTCCGAAATTACCATCTCTTTTTGGGGTCTGAGCAAGTGGTGGAGTGGGTTAAGGCGTACCTGTTATGCCAGTTGCTGGAAGGCTTCTGTGCTGGCTAGGGTTCGAGTCTCCTGGTGGGAAAATGTTCTAAAGTTGTATACTTCACTCTCGTGTTTAGGAGAGTTGTGCCTTAAGCATAGACACAGGGTTCTCCCATATTAACAGGGACTTGATGAAAAAACGTAAAAATGACCCCTCACTTGCTCTAGTGCTCTTGGGAGGTAGTGGTCTTTGGAGTATATAAATACTCCGAAATTACCATCTCTTTTAGGGGTCTGAGCAGGTGGTGGAGTGGGTTAAGGCGTACCTGTTATGCCAGTTGCTGGAAGGCTTCTGTGCTGGCTAGGGTTCGAGTCTCCTGGTGGGAAAGTGTTCTAAAGTTGTATACTTCACTCTCGTGTTTAGGAGAGTTGTGCCTTAAGCATAGACACAGTGTTCTCCCATATTAAGAGGGACTTGATGAAAAAACGTAAAAATGACCCCTCAATTGCTCTAGTGCTCTTGGGAGGTGGTGGTCTTTGGAGTATATAAATACTCCGAAATTACCATCTCTTTTAGGGGTCTGAGCAGGTGGTGGAGTGGGTTAAGGCGTACCTGTTATGCCAGTTGCTGGAAGGCTTCTGTGCTGGCTAGGGTTCGAGTCTCCTGGTGGTAAAGTGTTCTAAAGTTGTATACTTCACTCTTGTGTTTAGGAGAGTTGTGCCTTAAGCATAGACACAGTGTTCTCCCATATTAACAGGGACGTGATGAAAAAAAGTAAAAATGACCCCTCACTTGCTCTAGTGCTCTTGGGAGGTGGTGGTCTTTGGAGTATATAAATACTCCGAAATTACCATCTCTTTTAGGGGTCTGAGCAGGTGGTGCAGTGGGTTAAGGCGTACCTGTTATGCCAGTTGCTGAAGGGCTTCTGTGCTGGCTAGGGTTCGAGTCTCCTGGTGGGAAAGTGTTCTAAAGTTGTATACTTCACTCTCGTGTTTAGGAGAGTTGTGCCTTAAGCATAGACACAGTGTTCTCCCATATTAACAGGGACTTGATGAAAAAACGTAAAAATGACCCCTCACTTGCTCTAGTGCTCTTGGGAGGTGGTGGTCTTTGGAGTATATAAATACTCCGAAATTACCATCTCTTTTAGGGGTCTGAGCAGGTGGTGGAGTGGGTTATGGCGTACCTGTTATGCCAGTTGCTGGAAGGCTTCTGTGCTGGCTAGGGTTCGAGTCTCCTGGTGGGAAAGTGTTCTAAAGTTGTATACTTCACTCTCGTGTTTAGGAGAGTTGTGCCTTAAGCATAGACACAGTGTTCTCCCATATTAACAGGGACTTGATGAAAAAACGTAAAAATGACCCCTCACTTACTCTAGTGCTCTTGGGAGGTGGTGGTCTTTGGAGTATATAAATACTCCGAAATTACCATCTCTTTTAGGGGTCTGAGCAGGTGGTGGAGTGGGTTAAGGCGTACCTGTTATGCCAGTTGCTGGAAGGCTTCTGTGCTGGCTAGGGTTCGAGTCTCCTGGTGGGAAAGTGTTCTAAAGTTGAATACTTCACTCTCGTGTTTAGGAGAGTTGTGCCTTAAGCATAGACACAGTGTTCTCCCATATTAACAGGGACTTGATGAAAAAACGTAAAAATGACCCCTCAATTGCTCTAGTGCTCTTGGGAGGTGGTGGTCTTTGGAGTATATAAATACTCCGAAATTACCATCTCTTTTAGGGGTCTGAGCTGGAGGTGGAGTGGGTTAAGGCGTACCTGTTATGCCAGTTGCTGGAAGGCTTCTGTGCTGGCTAGGGTTCGACCCTGGAAACACAAACCGAAACTGTCTCTATTTTCTGCTTGTTACAACTTGAAATAAAGTTGTTACATCTTGGCTTAACGTGTTTATGACGTATTAGAACGTTGTTACAACTTGCTATATTAGTTGTTATAACTGGTTAGGTGGTGTTAAAACTTGCTCGAACGTTGTACCAACGTCGTAGTTTCGGTGTGTGTTTGGTGGGGAGTCTCCTGGTGGGAAAGTGTTCTAAAGTTGTATACTTCACTCTCGTGTTTAGGAGAGTTGTGCCTTAAGCATAGACACAGTGTCTCCCATATTAACAGGGACTTGATGAAAAAACGTAAAAATGACCCCTCACTTGCTCTAGTGCTCTTGGGAGGTGGTGGTCTTTGGAGTATATAAATACTCCGAAATTACCATCTCTTTTAGGGGTCTGAGCAGGTGGTGGAGTGGGTTAAGGCGTACCTGTTATGCCAGTTGCTGGAAGGCTTCTGTGCTGGCTAGGGTTCGAGTCTCCTGGTGGGAAAGTGTTCTAAAGTTGTATACTTCACTCTTGTGTTTAGGAGAGTTGTGCCTTAAGCATAGACACAGTGTTCTCCCATATTAACAGGGACGTGATGAAAAAAAGTAAAAATGACCCCTCACTTGCTCTAGTGCTCTTGGGAGGTGGTGGTCTTTGGAGTATATAAATACTCCGAAATTACCATCTCTTTTAGGGGTCTGAGCAGGTGGTGCAGTGGGTTAAGGCGTACCTGTTATGCCAGTTGCTGAAGGGCTTCTGTGCTGGCTAGGGTTCGAGTCTCCTGGTGGGAAAGTGTTCTAAAGTTGTATACCTCACTCTCGTGTTTAGGAGAGTTGTGCCTTAAGCATAGACACAGTGTTCTCCCATATTAACAGGGACTTGATGAAAAAACGTAAAAATGACCCCTCACTTGCTCTAGTGCTCTTGGGAGGTGGTGGTCTTTGGAGTATATAAATACTCCGAAATTACCATCTCTTTTAGGGGTCTGAATAGGTGGTGGAGTGGGTTAAGGCGTACCTGTTATGCCAGTTGCTGGAAGGCTTCTGTGCTGGCTAGGGTTCGAGTCTCCTGGTGGGAAAGTGTTCTAAAGTTGTATACTTCACTCTCGTGTTTAGGAGAGTTGTGCCTTAAGCATAGACACAGTGTTCTCCCATATTAACAGGGACTTGATGAAAAAACGTAAAAATGACCCCTCACTTGCTCTAGTGCTCTTGGGAGGTGGTGGTCTCTGTAGTATATAAATACACCGAAATTACCATCTCTTTTAGGGGTCTGAGCAGGTGGTGGAGTGGGTTAAGGCGTACCTGTTATGCCAGTTGCTGGAAGGCTTCTGTGCTGGCTAGGGTTCGAGTCTCCTGGTGGGAAAGTGTTCTAAAGTTGTATACTTCACTCTCATGTTTAGGAGAGTTGTGCCTTAAGCATAGACACAGTGTTCTCCCATATTAACAGGGACTTGATGAAAAAACGTAAAAATGACCCCTCAATTGCTCTAGTGCTCTTGGTAGGTGGTGGTCTTTGGAGTATATAAATACTCCGAAATTACCATCTCTTTTAGGGGTCTGAGCAGGAGGTGGAGTGGGTTAAGGCGTACCTGTTATGCCAGTTGCTGGAAGGCTTCTGTGCTGGCTAGGGTTCGAGTCTCCTGGTGGGAAAGTGTTCTAAAGTTGTATACTTCACTCTCGTGTTTAGGAGAGTTGTGCCTTAAGCATAGACACAGTGTCTCCCATATTAACAGGGACTTGATGAAAAAACGTAAAAATGACCCCTCACTTGCTCTAGTGCTCTTGGGAGGAGGTGGTCTTTGGAGTATATAAATACTCCGAAATTACCATCTCTTTTAGGGGTCTGAGCAGGTGGTGGAGTGGGTTAAGGCGTACCTGTTATGCCAGTTGCTGAAGGCTTCTGTGCTGGCTAGGGTTCGAGTCTCCTGGTGGGAAAGTGTTCTAAAGTTGTATACTTCACTCTCGTGTTTAGGAGAGTTGTGCCTTAAGCATAGACACAGTGTTCTCCCATATTAACAGGGACTTGAT
Source organism: Procambarus clarkii (assembly GCF_040958095.1). Classification (NCBI taxonomy): domain Eukaryota; kingdom Metazoa; phylum Arthropoda; class Malacostraca; order Decapoda; family Cambaridae; genus Procambarus; species Procambarus clarkii. The sequence goes on from NW_027190059.1 coordinate 46,490, forward strand.
GAAAAAACGTAAAAATGACCCCTCACTTGCTCTAGTGCTCTTGGGAGGTGGTGGTCTTTGGAGTATATAAATACTCCGAAATTACCATCTCTTTTAGGGGTCTGAGCAGGTGGTGGAGTGGGTTAAGGCGTACCTGTTATGCCAGTTGCTGGAAGGCTTCTGTGCTGGCTAGGGTTCGAGTCTCCTGGTGGGAAAGTGTTCTAAAGTTGTATACTTCACTCTCGTGTTTAGGAGAGTTGTGCCTTAAGCATAGACACAGTGTTCTCCCATATTAACAGGGACTTGATGAAAAAACGTAAAAATGACCCCTCACTTGCTCTAGTGCTCTTGGGAGGTGGTGGTCTTTGGAGTATATAAATACTCCGAAATTACCATCTCTTTTAGGGGTCTGAGCAGGTGGTGGAGTGGGTTAAGGCAGTACCTGTTATGCCAGTTGCTGGAAGGCTTCTGTGCTGGCTAGGGTTCGAGTCTCCTGGTGGGAAAGTGATTCTAAAGTTGTATACTTCACTCTCGTGTTTAGGAGAGTTGTGCCTTAAGCATAGACACAGTGTTCTCCCATATTAACAGGGACTTGATGAAAAAACGTAAAAATGACCCCTCACTTGCTCTAGTGCTCTTGGGAGGTGGTGGTCTTTGGAGTATATAAATACTCCGAAATTACCATCTCTTTTAGGGGTCTGAGCAGGTGGTGGAGTGGGTTAAGGCATACCTGTTATGCCAGTTGCTGGAAGGCTTCTGTGCTGGCTAGGGTTCGAGTCTCCTGGTGGGAAAGAGTTCTAAAGTTGTATACTTCACTCTCGTGTTTAGGAGAGTTGTGCCTTAAGCATAGACACAGTGTTCTGCCATATTAACAGGGACTTGATGAAAAAACGTAAAAATGACCCCTCACTTGCTCTAGTGCTCTTGGGAGGTGGTGGTCTTTGGAGTATATAAATACTCCGAAATTACCATCTCTTTTAGGGGTCTGAGCAGGTGGTGGAGTGGGTTAAGGCATACCTGTTATGCCAGTTGCTGGAAGGCTTCTGTGCTGGCTAGGGTTCGAGTCTCCTGGTGGGAAAGAGTTCTAAAGTTGTATACTTCACTCTCGTGTTTAGGAGAGTTGTGCCTTAAGCATAGACACAGTGTTCTTCCATATTAACAGGGACTTGATGAAAAAACGTAAAAATGACCCCTCACTTGCTCTAGTGCTCTTGGGAGGTGGTGGTCTTTGGAGTATATAAATACTCCGAAATTACCATCTCTTTTAGGGGTCTGAGCAGGTGGTGGAGTGGGCTAAGGCATACCTGTTATGCCAGTTGCTGGAAGGCTTCTGTGCTGGCTAGGGTTCGAGTCTCCTGGTGGGAAAGACTTCTAAAGTTGTATACTTCACTCTCGTGTTTAGGAGAGTTGTGCCTTAAGCATAGACACAGTGTTCTCCCATATTAACAGGGACTTGATGAAAAAACGTAAAAATGACCCCTCACTTGCTCTAGTGCTCTTGGGAGGTGGTGGTCTTTGGAGTATATAAATACTCCGAAATTACCATCTCTTTTAGGGGTCTGAGCAGGTGGTGGAGTGGGTTAAGGCGTACCTGTTATGCCAGTTGCTGGAAGGCTTCTGTGCTGGCTAGGGTTCGAGTCTCCTGGTGGGAAAGTGTTCTAAAGTTGTATACTTCACTCTCGTGTTTAGGAGAGTTGTGCCTTAAGCATAGACACAGTGTTCTCCCATATTAACAGGGACTTGATGAAAAAACGTAAAAATGACCCCTCACTTGCTCTATTGCTCTTGGGAGGTGGTGGTCTTTGGAGTATATAAATACTCCGAAATTACCATCTCTTTTAGGGGTCTGAGCAGGTGGTGGAGTGGGTTAAGGCGTACCTGTTATGCCAGTTGCTGAAAGGCTTCTGTGCTGGCTAGGGTTCGAGTCTCCTGGTGGGAAAGTGTTCTAAAGTTGTATACTTCACTCTCGTGTTTTGGAGAGTTGTGCCTTAAGCATAGACACAGTGTTCTCCCATATTAACAGGGACTTGATGAAAAAACGTAAAAATGACCCCTCACTTGCTCTAGTGCTCTTGGGAGGTGGTGGTCTTTGGAGTATATAAATACTCCGAAATTACCATCTCTTTTAGGGGTCTGAGCAGGTGGTGGAGTGGGTTAAGGCGTACCTGTTATGCCAGTTGCTGGAAGGCTTCTGTGCTGGCTAGGGTTCGAGTCTCCTGGTGGGAAAGTGTTCTAAAGTTGTATACTTCACTCTCGTGTTTAGGAGAGTTGTGCTTTAAGCATAGACACAGTGTTCTCCCATATTAACAGGGACTTGATGAAAAAACGTAAAAATGACCCCTCACTTGCTCTAGTGCTCTTGGGAGGTGGTGGTCTTTGGAGTATATAAATACTCCGAAATTACCATCTCTTTTAGGGGTCTGAGCAGGTGGTGGAGTGGGTTAAGGCATACCTGTTATGCCAGTTGCTGGAAGGCTTCTGTGCTGGCTAGGGTTCGAGTCTCCTGGTGGGAAAGAGTTCTAAAGTTGTATACTTCACTCTCGTGTTTAGGAGAGTTGTGCCTTAAGCATAGACACAGTGTTCTTGCATATTAACAGGGACTTGATGAAAAAACGTAAAAATGACCCCTCACTTGCTCTAGTGCTCTTGGGAGGTGGTGGTCTTTGGAGTATATAAATACTCCGAAATTACCATCTCTTTTAGGGGTCTGAGCAGGTGGTGGAGTGGGCTAAGGCATACCTGTTATGCCAGTTGCTGGAAGGCTTCTGTGCTGGCTAGGGTTCGAGTCTCCTGGTGGGAAAGACTTCTAAAGTTGTATACTTCACTCTCGTGTTTAGGAGAGTTGTGCCTTAAGCATAGACACAGTGTTCTCCCATATTAATAGGGACTTGATGAAAAAACGTAAAAATGACCCCTCACTTGCTCTAGTGCTCTTGGGAGGTGGTGGTCTTTGGAGTATATAAATACTCCGAAATTACCATCTCTTTTAGGGGTCTGAGCAGGTGGTGGAGTGGGTTACGGCGTACCTGTTATGCCAGTTGCTGGAAGGCTTCTGTGCTGGCTAGGGTTCGAGTCTCCTGGTGGGAAAGTGTTCTAAAGTTGTATACTTCACTCTCGTGTTTAGGAGAGTTGTGCCTTAAGCATAGACACAGTGTTCTCCATATTAACAGGGACTTGATGAAAAAACGTAAAAATGACCCCTCACTTGCTCTATTGCTCTTGGGAGGTGGTGGTCTTTGGAGTATATAAATACTCCGAAATTACCATCTCTTTTAGGGGTCTGAGCAGGTGGTGGAGTGGGTTAAGGCGTACCTGTTATGCCAGTTGCTGAAAGGCTTCTGTGCTGGCTAGGGTTCGAGTCTCCTGGTGGGAAAGTGTTCTAAAGTTGTATACTTCACTCTCGTGTTTTGGAGAGTTGTGCCTTAAGCATAGACACAGTGTTCTCCCATATTAACAGGGACTTGATGAAAAAACGTAAAAATGACCCCTCACTTGCTCTAGTGCTCTTGGGAGGTGGTGGTCTTTGGAGTATATAAATACTCCGAAATTACCATCTCTTTTAGGGGTCTGAGCAGGTGGTGGAGTGGGTTAAGGCGTACCAGTGATGCCAGTTGCTGGAAGGCTTCTGTGCTGGCTAGGGTTCGAGTCTCCTGGTGGGAAAGTGTTCTAAAGTTGTATACTTCACTCTCGTGTTTAGGAGAGTTGTGCCTTAAGCATAGACACAGTGTTCTCCCATATTAACAGGGACTTGATGAAAAAACGTAAAAATGACCCCTCACTTGCTCTAGTGCTCTTGGGAGGTGGTGGTCTTTGGAGTATATAAATACTCCGAAATTACCATCTCTTTTAGGGGTCTGAGCAGGTGGTGGAGTGGGTTAAGGCATACCTGTTATGCCAGTTGCTGGAAGGCTTCTGTGCTGGCTAGGGTTCGAGTCTCCTGGTGGGAAAGACTTCTAAAGTTGTATACTTCACTCTCGTGTTTAGGAGAGTTGTGCCTTAAGCATAGACACAGTGTTCTCCCATATTAACAGGGACTTGATGAAAAAACGTAAAAATGACCCCTCACTTGCTCTAGTGCTCTTGGGAGGTGGTGGTCTTTGGAGTATATAAATACTCCGAAATTACCATCTCTTTTAGGGGTCTGAGCAGGTGGTGGAGTGGGTTAAGGCGTACCTGTTATGCCAGTTGCTGGAAGGGATCTGTGCTGACTAGGGTTCGAGTCTCCTGGTGGGAAAGTGTTCTAAAGTTGTATACTTCACTCTCGTGTTTAGGAGAGTTGTGCCTTAAGCATAGACACAGTGTTCTCCCATATTAACAGGGACGTGATGAAAAAAAGTAAAAATGACCCCTCACTTGCTCTAGTGCTCTTGGGAGGTGGTGGTCTTTGGAGTATATAAATACTCCGAAATTACCATCTCTTTTAGGGGTCTGAGCAGGTGGTGGAGTGGGTTAAGGCGTACCTGTTATGCCAGTTGCTGGAAGGCTTCTGTGCTGGCTAGGGTTCGAGTCTCCTGGTGGGAAAGTGTTCTAAAGTTGTATACTTCACTCTCGTGTTTAGGAGAGTTGTGCCTTAAGCATAGACACAGTGTTCTCCCATATTAACAGGGACTTGATGAAAAAACGTAAAAATGACCCCTCACTTGCTCTAGTGCTCTTGGGAGGTGGTGGTCTTTGGAGTATATAAATACTCCGAAATTACCATCTCTTTTAGGGGTCTGAGCAGGTGGTGGAGTGGGTTAAGGCATACCTGTTATGCCTGTTGCTGGAAGGCTTCTGTGCTGGCTATGGTTCGAGTCTCCTGGTGGGAAAGACTTCTAAAGTTGTATACTTCACTCTCGTGTTTAGGAGAGTTGTGCCTTAAGCATAGACACAGTGTTCTCCCATATTAACAGGGACTTGATGAAAAAACGTAAAAATGACCCCTCACTTGCTCTAGTGCTCTTGATAGGTGGTGGTCTTTGGAGTATATAAATACTCCGAAATTACCATCTCTTTTAGGGGTCTGAGCAGGTGGTGGAGTGGGTTAAGGCGTACCTGTTATGCCAGTTGCTGAAAGGCTTCTGTGCTGGCTAGGTTTCGAGTCTCCTGGTGGGAAAGCGTTCTAAAGTTGTATACTTCACTTTCGTGTTTTGGAGAGTTGTGCCTTACGCATAGACACAGTGTTCTCCCATATTAACAGGGACTTGATGAAAAAACGTAAAAATGACCCCTCACTTGCTCTAGTGCTCTTGGGAGGTGGTGGTCTTTGGAGTATATAAATACTCCGAAATTACCATCTCTTTTAGGGGTCTGAGCAGGTGGTGGAGTGGGTTAAGGCATACCTGTTATGCCAGTTGCTGGAAGGCTTCTGTGCTGGCTAGGGTTCGAGTCTCCTGGTGGGAAAGAGTTCAAAAGTTGTATACTTCACTCTCGTGTTTAGGAGAGTTGTGCCTTAAGCATAGACAAAGTGTTCTTGCATATTAACAGGGACTTGATGAAAAAACGTAAAAATGACCCCTCACTTGCTCTAGTGCTCTTGGGAGGTGGTGGTCTTTGGAGTATATAAATACTCCGAAAATACCATCTCTTTTAGGGGTCTGAGCAGGTGGTGGAGTGGGTTAAGGCGTACCTGTTGTGCCAGTTGCTGGAAGGCTTCTGTGCTGGCTAGGGTTCGAGTCTCCTGGTGGGAAAGTGTTCTAAAGTTGTATACTTCACTCTCGTGTTTAGGAGAGTTGTGCCTTAAGCATAGACACAGTGTTCTCCCATATTAACAGGGACGTGATGAAAAAAAGTAAAAATGACCCCTCACTTGCTCTAGTGCTCTTGGGAGGTGGTGGTCTTTGGAGTATATAAATACTCCGAAATTACCATCTCTTTTAGGGGTCTGAGCAGGTGGTGGAGTGGGTTAAGGCGTACCTGTTATGCCAGTTGCTGAAAGGCTTCTGTGCTGGCTAGGGTTCGAGTCTCCTGGTGGGAAAGAGTTCTAAAGTTGTATACTTCACTCTCGTGTTTAGGAGAGTTGTGCCTTAAGCATAGACACAGTGTTCTCCCATATTAACAGGGACTTGATGAAAAAACGTAAAAATGACCCCTCACTTGCTCTAGTGCTCTTGGGAGGTGGTGGTCTTTGGAGCATATAAATACTCCGAAATTACCATCTCTTTTAGGGGTCTGAGCAGGTGGTGGAGTGGGTTAAGGCGTACCTGTTATGCCAGTTGCTGGAAGGCTTCTGTGCTGGCTAGGGTTCGAGTCTCCTGGTGGGAAAGTGTTCTAAAGTTGTATACTTCACTCTCGTGTTTAGGCGAGTTGTGCCTTAAGCATAGACACAGTGTTCTCCCATATTAACAGGGACTTGATGAAAAAACGTAAAAATGACCCCTCACTTGCTCGAGTGCTCTTGGGAGGTGGTGGTCTTTGGAGTATATAAATACTCCGAAATTACCATCTCTTTTAGGGGTCTGAGCAGGTGGTGGAGTGGGTTAAGGCATACCTGTTATGCCAGTTGCTGGAAGGCTTCTGTGCTGGCTAGGTTTCGAGTCTCCTGGTGGGAAAGAATTCTAAAGTTGTATACTTCACTCTCGTGTTTAGGAGAGTTGTGCCTTAAGCATAGACACAGTGTTCTCCCATATTAACAGGGACTTGATGAAAAAACGTAAAAATGACCCCTCACTTGCTCTAGTGCTCTTGGGAGGTGGTGGTCTTTGGAGTATATAAATACTCCGAAATTACCATCTCTTTTAGGGGTCTGAGCAGGTGGTGGAGTGGGTTAAGGCATACCTGTTATGCCAGTTGCTGGAAGGCTTCTGTGCTGGCTAGGGTTCGAGTCTCCTGGTGGGAAAGAGTTCTAAAGTTGTATACTTCACTCTCGTGTTTAGGAGAGTTGTGCCTTAAGCATAGACACAGTGTTCTTGCATATTAACAGGGACTTGATGAAAAAACGTAAAAATGACCCCTCACTTGCTCTAGTGCTCTTGGGAGGTGGTGGTCTTTGGAGTATATAAATACTCCGAAATTACCATCTCTTTTAGGGGTCTGAGCAGGTGGTGGAGTGGGCTAAGGCATACCTGTTATGCCAGTTGCTGGAAGGCTTCTGTGCTGGCTAGGGTTCGAGTCTCCTGGTGGGAAAGACTTCTAAAGTTGTATACTTCACTCTCGTGTTTAGGAGAGTTGTGCCTTAAGCATAGACACAGTGTTCTCCCATATTAACAGGGACTTGATGAAAAAACGTAAAAATGACCCCTCACTTGCTCTAGTGCTCTTGGGAGGTGGTGGTCTTTGGAGTATATAAATACTCCGAAATTACCATCTCTTTTAGGGGTCTGAGCAGGTGGTGGAGTGGGTTAAGGCGTACCTGTTATGCCAGTTGCTGGAAGGCTTCTGTGCTGGCTAGGGTTCGAGTCTCCTGGTGGGAAAGTGTTCTAAAGTTGTATACTTCACTCTCGTGTTTAGGAGAGTTGTGCCTTAAGCATAGACACAGTGTTCTCCCATATTAACAGGGACTTGATGAAAAAACGTAAAAATGACCCCTCACTTGCTCTATTGCTCTTGGGAGGTGGTGGTCTTTGGAGTATATAAATACTCCGAAATTACCATCTCTTTTAGGGGTCTGAGCAGGTGGTGGAGTGGGTTAAGGCGTACCTGTTATGCCAGTTGCTGAAAGGCTTCTGTGCTGGCTAGGGTTCGAGTCTCCTGGTGGGAAAGTGTTCTAAAGTTGTATACTTCACTCTCGTGTTTTGGAGAGTTGTGCCTTAAGCATAGACACAGTGTTCTCCCATATTAACAGGGACTTGATGAAAAAACGTAAAAATGACCCCTCACTTGCTCTAGTGCTCTTGGGAGGTGGTGGTCTTTGGAGTATATAAATACTCCGAAATTACCATCTCTTTTAGGGGTCTGAGCAGGTGGTGGAGTGGGTTAAGGCGTACCTGTTATGCCAGTTGCTGGAAGGCTTCTGTGCTGGCTAGGGTTCGAGTCTCCTGGTGGGAAAGTGTTCTAAAGTTGTATACTTCACTCTCGTGTTTAGGAGAGTTGTGCCTTAAGCATAGACACAGTGTTCTCCCATATTAACAGGGACTTGATGAAAAAACGTAAAAATGACCCCTCACTTGCTCTAGTGCTCTTGGGAGGTGGTGGTCTTTGGAGTATATAAATACTCCGAAATTACCATCTCTTTTAGGGGTCTGAGCAGGTGGTGGAGTGGGTTAAGGCATACCTGTTATGCCAGTTGCTGGAAGGCTTCTGTGCTGGCTAGGGTTCGAGTCTCCTGGTGGGAAAGAGTTCTAAAGTTGTATACTTCACTCTCGTGTTTAGGAGAGTTGTGCCTTAAGCATAGACACAGTGTTCTTGCATATTAACAGGGACTTGATGAAAAAACGTAAAAATGACCCCTCACTTGCTCTAGTGCTCTTGGGAGGTGGTGGTCTTTGGAGTATATAAATACTCCGAAATTACCATCTCTTTTAGGGGTCTGAGCAGGTGGTGGAGTGGGCTAAGGCATACCTGTTATGCCAGTTGCTGGAAGGCTTCTGTGCTGGCTAGGGTTCGAGTCTCCTGGTGGGAAAGACTTCTAAAGTTGTATACTTCACTCTCGTGTTTAGGAGAGTTGTGCCTTAAGCATAGACACAGTGTTCTCCCATATTAATAGGGACTTGATGAAAAAACGTAAAAATGACCCCTCACTTGCTCTAGTGCTCTTGGGAGGTGGTGGTCTTTGGAGTATATAAATACTCCGAAATTACCATCTCTTTTAGGGGTCTGAGCAGGTGGTGGAGTGGGTTACGGCGTACCTGTTATGCCAGTTGCTGGAAGGCTTCTGTGCTGGCTAGGGTTCGAGTCTCCTGGTGGGAAAGTGTTCTAAAGTTGTATACTTCACTCTCGTGTTTAGGAGAGTTGTGCCTTAAGCATAGACACAGTGTTCTCCATATTAACAGGGACTTGATGAAAAAACGTAAAAATGACCCCTCACTTGCTCTATTGCTCTTGGGAGGTGGTGGTCTTTGGAGTATATAAATACTCCGAAATTACCATCTCTTTTAGGGGTCTGAGCAGGTGGTGGAGTGGGTTAAGGCGTACCTGTTATGCCAGTTGCTGAAAGGCTTCTGTGCTGGCTAGGGTTCGAGTCTCCTGGTGGGAAAGTGTTCTAAAGTTGTATACTTCACTCTCGTGTTTTGGAGAGTTGTGCCTTAAGCATAGACACAGTGTTCTCCCATATTAACAGGGACTTGATGAAAAAACGTAAAAATGACCCCTCACTTGCTCTAGTGCTCTTGGGAGGTGGTGGTCTTTGGAGTATATAAATACTCCGAAATTACCATCTCTTTTAGGGGTCTGAGCAGGTGGTGGAGTGGGTTAAGGCGTACCTGTTATGCCAGTTGCTGGAAGGCTTCTGTGCTGGCTAGGGTTCGAGTCTCCTGGTGGGAAAGTGTTCTAAAGTTGTATACTTCACTCTCGTGTTTAGGAGAGTTGTGCCTTAAGCATAGACACAGTGTTCTCCCATATTAACAGGGACTTGATGAAAAAACGTAAAAATGACCCCTCACTTGCTCTAGTGCTCTTGGGAGGTGGTGGTCTTTGGAGTATATAAATACTCCGAAATTACCATCTCTTTTAGGGGTCTGAGCAGGTGGTGGAGTGGGTTAAGGCATACCTGTTATGCCAGTTGCTGGAAGGCTTCTGTGCTGGCTAGGGTTCGAGTCTCCTGGTGGGAAAGACTTCTAAAGTTGTATACTTCACTCTCGTGTTTAGGAGAGTTGTGCCTTAAGCATAGACACAGTGTTCTCCCATATTAACAGGGACTTGATGAAAAAACGTAAAAATGACCCCTCACTTGCTCTAGTGCTCTTGGGAGGTGGTGGTCTTTGGAGTATATAAATACTCCGAAATTACCATCTCTTTTAGGGGTCTGAGCAGGTGGTGGAGTGGGTTAAGGCGTACCTGTTATGCCAGTTGCTGGAAGGGATCTGTGCTGACTAGGGTTCGAGTCTCCTGGTGGGAAAGTGTTCTAAAGTTGTATACTTCACTCTCGTGTTTAGGAGAGTTGTGCCTTAAGCATAGACACAGTGTTCTCCCATATTAACAGGGACGTGATGAAAAAAAGTAAAAATGACCCCTCACTTGCTCTAGTGCTCTTGGGAGGTGGTGGTCTTTGGAGTATATAAATACTCCGAAATTACCATCTCTTTTAGGGGTCTGAGCAGGTGGTGGAGTGGGTTAAGGCGTACCTGTTATGCCAGTTGCTGGAAGGCTTCTGTGCTGGCTAGGGTTCGAGTCTCCTGGTGGGAAAGTGTTCTAAAGTTGTATACTTCACTCTCGTGTTTAGGAGAGTTGTGCCTTAAGCATAGACACAGTGTTCTCCCATATTAACAGGGACTTGATGAAAAAACGTAAAAATGACCCCTCACTTGCTCTAGTGCTCTTGGGAGGTGGTGGTCTTTGGAGTATATAAATACTCCGAAATTACCATCTCTTTTAGGGGTCTGAGCAGGTGGTGGAGTGGATTAAGGCATACCTGTTATGCCTGTTGCTGGAAGGCTTCTGTGCTGGCTATGGTTCGAGTCTCCTGGTGGGAAAGACTTCTAAAGTTGTATACTTCACTCTCGTGTTTAGGAGAGTTGTGCCTTAAGCATAGACACAGTGTTCTCCCATATTAACAGGGACTTGATGAAAAAACGTAAAAATGACCCCTCACTTGCTCTAGTGCTCTTGGGAGGTGGTGGTCTTTGGAGTATATAAATACTCCGAAATTACCATCTCTTTTAGGGGTCTGAGCAGGTGGTGGAGTGGGTTAAGGCGTACCTGTTATGCCAGTTGCTGAAAGGCTTCTGTGCTGGCTAGGTTTCGAGTCTCCTGGTGGGAAAGCGTTCTAAAGTTGTATACTTCACTCTCGTGTTTTGGAGAGTTGTGCCTTACGCATAGACACAGTGTTCTCCCATATTAACAGGGACTTGATGAAAAAACGTAAAAATGACCCCTCACTTGCTCTAGTGCTCTTGGGAGGTGGTGGTCTTTGGAGTATATAAATACTCCGAAATTACCATCTCTTTTAGGGGTCTGAGCAGGTGGTGGAGTGGGTTAAGGTATACCTGGTATGCCAGTTGCTGAAAGGCTTCTGTGCTGGCTAGGGTTCGAGTCTCCTGGTGGGAAAGTGTTCTAAAGTTGTATACTTCACTCTCGTGTTTAGGAGAGTTGTGCCTTAAGCATAGACACAGTGTTCTCCCATATTAACAGGGACTTGATGAAAAAACGTAAAAATGACCCCTCACTTGCTCTAGTGCTCTTGGGAGGTGGTGGTCTTTGGAGTATATAAATACTCCGAAATTACCATATCTTTTAGGGGTCTGAGCAGGTGGTGGAGTGGGTTAAGGCGTACCTGTTATGCCAGTTGCTGGAAGGCTTCTGTGCTGGCTAGGGTTCGAGTCTCTTGGTGGGAAAGTGTTCTAAAATTGTATACTTCACTCTCGTGTTTAGGAGAGTTGTGCCTTAAGCATAGACACAGTGTTCTCCCATATTAACAGGGACTTGATGAAAAAACGTAAAAATGACCCCTCACTTGCTCTAGTGCTCTTGGTAGGTGGTGGTCTTTGGAGTATATAAATACTCCGAAATTACCATCTCTTTTAGGGGTCTGAGCAGGTGGTGGAGTGGGTTAAGGCATACCTGTTATGCCAGTTGCTGGAAGGCTTCTGTGCTGGCTAGGGTTCGAGTCTCC
>NW_027190060.1:0-58070 GCF_040958095.1 Procambarus clarkii
ATAAACATTCGCGCGGGGTAGTCGCCCAGCTGATTCTGACATTGACGAGAGGGGGAGTGTTGCCAGCTTAGTGAGTGCATATTATACGTGGGAACGAACGACTCCCGCCTGAAACAGCTGATTGCTTATTGATATGACCTTGTGATGTCTTTGAATGAGTTTTAAGTAAAATACAAAATACATTTGTGTTTATATCATCCCCTCCATATTTCTTGTGGCTATGTAATACCTGAAAGCAGAGAGTGATAGAAGTAAATACCTGCCTGATATCAGATCTATTGAGTGTGTCCTTGCCACTGTTACCACAATTCAACAAATCCACTGATGTGTTACTGGACACCGAAAACACCAGTTGGCGACCTTGTGGTTAATAGTAGAGCCCTATTGTTGGGGCGGGCACACAACAGTTAAATGAACACGTTGTGTTCCCACTCCTTCTCGATCAGAGGCCGGTTGGGATTGACTGGGATACCCTCCTGGCGTACAGTGGCGCCGCGAGGATAGAGTGAAGACCCGCAGGGCTATACCTTGAGTATAACTGTTGCTCACCCGAGTAGAGTGAACCCCGACATTGGCGACCTTGCCAGGATCACGATCGAAATAAAGGTTGCAGTTGTGGTACTTGGCAGTGGTATTAGGTATCAGGTACAGGTTATCACTCATAGCACAAGATGGAGGATGATAAAGTAACAAGGTTCATTGACACTAGAGATGAGCAGGTGCTGGAGGAGTGCACAAAGGCACAGTTACAGGCAATAGCAGACCATTTTGGGATAAAGCTGAGATCTTCCAAAGTGGGAGAGAGACGACTGGAGATCATGGCACAGCTCAGGGCACGAGACGAAGCTTTGGGGGAGGAAAGGCCACAAACACCTGCCAGTGTGGGAGAACACCTGAGCATTGGTGGAGCAGCAGAGGATCCAGCGGCAGCAGGCACAGCGTTAAGCTGGAGATAATGAAGCTGCAGCTGGAAGCACAGCAGCGCAGAGAAGAGCGAGAAGCACAGCTGCGCAGGGAAGAACAGGAGCGAGAAACACAGCTGTGCAAAGAAAAGCGAGAAGCAGAAGCACAGCTGCGCAAAGAAAAGCGAGAAGCAGAGGCACAGCAGCGCAAAGAAGAGCGAGAGGCACAGCAGCGCAAAGAAGAGCGAGAGGCACAGCAGCGCAAAGAAGAGCGAGAAGCAGAAGCACAGCAGCGCAAAGAAGAGCGAGAAGCAGAAGCACAGCAGCGCAAAGAAGAGCGAGAAGCAGAAGCACAGCAGCGCAAAGAAGAGCGAGAAGCAGAAGCACAGCAGCGCAAAGAAGAGCGAGAAGCACAGCTGAAGCGTGAGGAGCGAGAAGCAGCTGCGCAGGGAAGAACAGGAGCGAGAAGCACAGCTGTGCAGGGAAGAACAAGAGCGAGAAGCACAGCAGCGCAAAGACGAGCTAGAAGCTAGAATGAGACAGCAGGAGATAGAAGCTAACAAGGATGTGGAGCTGAGGCGAGCTGAACTAGGGATAGCTCCCCCTGCTCCGCCACAGCAGGAAGACCGCCGAGTGAGGGAGCGAGATCTGCCGGTCTTTGTACCAAATGAAGCCGAAGGTTTCTTCGACCACTTCGAAAGGGTTGCTGCTTTGAAGAGGTGGCCGAGGGCGGAGTGGGCGGAGCTGGTTCAGGGAAGGCTCACCGGTGAAGCTCATGAAGCCTACAATATGCTTGACTTCCAAGAATGCACCAACTATGATGCTGTAAAGAGAGCTGTGCTCCATTCTTTCAAGCTCACGCCGGAATGTTACAGGAAGAGATTCAGGGAATGTACCCGTTCGCCAGGAAAATCTTATGCGGAGACGGCGAGGGACATGGAGAGAAAGTTCCTTAAGTGGCTGGACTCTGAAGGAGCGAGGTCGGCTGAAGAGGTCAAGAGGCTTATGGTCATGGAGAAGTTTATGTCCGTGCTCTCTCCTGAGATCAGGGTGAGAGTAAAGGAGGCGGACATAAAGGACCTGAGAGCCGCAGCCGACAGAGCCGATATGCTGGAAGAAGCTCTGCGGCCACACCGAGAGGGACGGCACCGACCGACCAAACACGCCGGAAATGGTAGAAGTTATAGAAGGACGGACGGATGGAGGACAGGAGCGAGTTCTCCTGAGTCCCAACTCTCGAGTGGAGACCGGAAAGGCTCAAAGAGTGATGTGGAGCCGGTAGAGAAGTCCCAAGCTGAGAGCTCTAGAGTTGTTGCCGAAGCCGAGGAGTCGATGAATGGCGCGAGGAAGATACACCGAAGAAGGGTCCGCTGCTACAACTGCGGAATATTCGGACATGTCGCGCGGGAATGCAGACACCCTGAGCAGCGAGGGAACGTTGCTTTAGTGAGGGTCGAGGACCAGAGGTCCGAGTGGGTGCGGGATGAACCCGTACTGAGTGGGGAGAAGAGAGTTCACCCATTCGTGTGTCAGGGAACCGTAAGGATGGGGGACGCAGACCCCATCCCGGTGAAGATATTAAGAGACACTGGGGCCGATTTTACCCTGGTGAGTGAAACCCTGTTCCCCGAGGGTTACGAGAGTACCAGTGTGGGGATGGCGAGTGTGACCACTGTGGGAGGCCCAGTGAGGATGCCCCTACACCAGGTGACTCTGAATTCTGATTATGGCTGCCAGACCCTTGTGGTGGGGGTCTGTGCATCGATGCCCAAGATGGAGGCACAAGTCATCTTGGGAAATGACGCATGTGGGGGATATGTCCTCCCGAATCTCGCGAAAGGCGAGGAGTGCATAGAGCACTATGAGGAGACAGGTGGAGTGTTAGACGCCTGTGGGGACGAGAAAGGAATCGCCACGGCGGCGTTCCTGGTTTGTGCTGTGATGCCGAGGCAGTGCGAAGGACACGGAGGGTGTGGATCTGATAGGGCTGACGAGGAGACGTCCGACAGTCCGGAAATCGATCACCTCTTCATGGAACCCGGAGAACGAGCGGAGGGCGAAGGCAGCCCGAATGGTGAGTTGCAGGTGACCCTCACCAGTTCTCTAGGGGTAGACCGCACTCGTCTCGAAGAGCTGCAGCAGATAGAGTTCCCCGAATTGATTCATGAGGCCGATGGAGGACGTGTTGGTCCTGAGAGGGCCACTCATTGTTACGTACAGGACGGCATGCTGATGAGAGTGTTCTGCACAGAGCAGGGAACTGAGTGTGATGAAGCAGTATGTCCTGCGTTGTTTGCCATGCATAACACAGTGGTGGAATCGTTAGGTTTCTCATCTTTCCAGCTGGTGTATGGACAGGGGGTGCAAGGTCCTCTGTCCATGCTGAAGGAACAATGGACATCAGGGGTGACCGTGGGAACGGTCAACGGATATGTAGGGAGCGTTTCGCATTGGCGGCAGGAATACTGGTTGGAAATTAAACTCATCCGATGGGAAGACAACGTAGTAGCAGATGCCCTATCCTGTATGCACTAACCAGACATGACTCTTATTTTAAGGGGAGGGGTATGTGACGGTGTTCCCCCCCTTATATTTCTCCCACGCCTGCAGTAAGAGTCATGTCCACTTTACCCGAGCGTTCTCTACGTCGCAGGCATCAGTTTGGTATATGTGGGGGAATGGAGTGTTCTCGGAGTGCCGAGAAATTTATAAAATAAGAGTATTTTGGCCTGTGGTTTAGGCCCTTTAGGAAGCCAATATGGCGCTGGCTCTTCTGTTCTCCCGCCAAAACTGTGTGACGTCAGTGACACCAGATTGGTCGCCGACAGCGACGTGGCACAGGGAGCCAATGAGAACCTCCCGTGGCGAATATGACGTCACGAAGGAAGGGGGGTCCGGTCATCGTGCCGCGCTGGCGCCATCAGTCTAAGACAGCACGTCAAGGAGGTCGGACGTGCGCTGGGGGGTCCTGTCAGTTGGACAGTTTACCCCGACTCCGGAGGATTTACGCATCACCCGTGGTCTGCCAACACCTGTGGGGTCTTCCTTCGTTCATGTGTTGAACCGAAGAAGGAATTGACGGGATATTGAGCAACAAGTGCTCCAGGAACAGGTGTTGTGCAAGAGTGGAGTCTAGGCAGCGACGTATGCGACGGCTGATAGCTCCACAGTGATGACGTAGTTGCTGAACCAATCCTCCGTGAGGGAATCAGTCTGACACGACACGTCAAGGAGGTTGGACGTGCGAAGATTGGTCCTGTCAGTTTGACAGTTGTTTCCCGCTTCCGTGGATTTTTCGCGTCACCCGAAGTCTGCCAGTACTCTGTGAGGTCTTCCTTCGTTCGTGTGTTGAACCAGAGAGGGAATCGATGGGATATTGAGCAACAAGTGCTCAGGACAGGTACTGTGCAAGAAGAAGTGAAGTCTGTGCAGTGACGTATACGACGTCTGAGGTAGTTCACCCGTTTGTGACGGCGTAGTGGCTGAACCGAGCCACTGGGAAGCAGAGGAAGAAGGAAACTACTCGGGAATCCGAACGAATGCAGCCGAGACGTAGGCGGGCAGCCGTAGCTGGGAGGAGAAGTCGACGGCCGGGAGACCGACTCCAACCCTATAAGAAGTCGAGGAGGAGCACGGACCTGCTGGGACAAGGCACGGAGACGACGCGCTTACGGTGGGACATTGATTGAGTTCCTGGAAGACACGACAGCGTGTGTGTGGGGGCGTTCCCGACACGAGGCAGGAGCCAGGACCAGGAGCTACAACTCAACTCTCATCAGAGGATAGGTGGAAGTAGGTGATTCTAGTTTCCCTCCCAAATTCCCCTTTAGTCAGCTATATTATTTAGTCTGAGTATTTTGTATGTCGTGAGCAAGGCTCACCTATGTCACAGTAAGGCACCAGTGTGCAGAGTGGTACTATAAAGAGTACTCACGATATCTATGATTATTATTGGGGTATGCAGGCACCCGGAGTAATTGATGAATTTACTGTATTGAGAATGTCTTTCTTGAGACTTTAAGGTGATCAGATAGTGAGAGAAAATATATATATTATTATGCCAGTATTTGGAAGTTAGGCTATGTGCCCAGTAACTATGTTATTACCATTATTGATGTCTGATTCATCTATATATAATATATATATATATATGCCTATGCTTGTGTATTGAATAATCATTCATGTGTGCAGTGATTAATTGTGTTATCACCCACGAAAGGAAATACTGAGAACTCCAGTGTTAAATACTTCATATGTTATCATTAAATGAAGGGCAGTGTGTAATACCATGACAGTGAATTTTTGTCACATTTAATATAGAAATGTTTGATTGAGCCCAAGATCAGTGTAGCGAAGTAATACGTGCTATTGTCGCAAATATTGTGTGTTCGAACTTCTAGTGATCTTTGAGAACTTAAAGAATCAGAGCGCGGGACGCCAGGGAAACAAGCAATAAACATTCGCGCGGGAGTAGTCGCCCAGCTGATTCTGACATTGACGAGAGGGGGAGTGTTGCCAGCTTAGTGAGTGCATATTATACGTGGGAACGAACGACTCCCGCCTGAAACAGCTGATTGCTTATTGATATGACCTTGTGATGTCTTTGAATGAGTTTTAAGTAAAATACAAAATACATTTGTGTTTATATCATCCCCTCCATATTTCTTGTGGCTATGTAATACCTGAAAGCAGAGAGTGATAGAAGTAAATACCTGCCTGATATCAGATCTATTGAGTGTGTCCTTGCCACTGTTACCACAATTCAACAAATCCACTGATGTGTTACTGGACACTGAAAACACCAGTTGGCGACCTTGTGGTTAATAGTAGAGCCCTATTGTTGGGGCGGGCACACAACAGTTAAATGAACACGTTGTGTTCCCACTCCTTCTCGATCAGAGGCCGGTTGGGATTGACTGGGATAATCTCCTGGCGTACAGTGGCGCCGCGAGGATAGAGTGAAGACCCGCAGGGCTACGGTGAGTGACCTTGAGTATAACTGTTGCTCACCCGAGTAGAGTGAACCCCGACAATAGCAGTCTCATGTGCGGTACTGTATGTGTGTGTGTGTGTGTGTGTGTGTGTGTGTGTGTGTGTGTGTGTGTGTGTGTGTGTGTGTGTGTGTGTGTGTGTGTAATATACATTAAACAAGATGGAGTATCCTGTGTTCGGGTGATGGAGGTCAAATCTTCACTACACACAGTCTTCATCACTGTAACCATCTTCACTATACACTGTCTTCATCACAGTAACCATCTTCACTATACACAGTTCATCACAGTAACCATCTTCACTATACACAGTCTTCATCACAGTAACCATCTTCACTATACACAGCCTTCATCACAGTAACCATCTTCACTATACACAGTCTTCATCACAGTAACCATATTCACTACACACAGTCTTCATCACAGTAACCATCTTCACTATACACTGTCTTCATCACAGTAACCATCTTCATCACAGTAACCATCTTCACTATACACAGTCTTCATCACAGTAACCATCTTCACTACACACAGTCTTCATCACAGTAACTATCTTCACTACACACAGTCTTCATCACAGTAACCATCTTCACTATACACAGCATTCATCACAGTAACCATCTTCACTATACACAGTCTTCATCACAGTAACCATCTTCACTACACACAGTCTTCATCACTGTAACCATCTTCACTACACACAGTCTTCATCACAGTAACTATCTTCACTACACAGTCTTCATCACAGTAACCATCTTCACTATACATAGCCTTCATCACAGTAACCATCTTCACTATACACAGTCTTCATCACAGTAACCATCTTCACTACACACTGTCTTCATCACAGTAACCATCTTCACTACACACAGTCTTCATCACAGTAACTATCTTCACTACACACAGTCTTCATCACAGTAACTATCTTCACTATACACAGCCTTCATCACAGTAACCATCTTCACTATACACAGTCTTCATCACAGTAACCATCTTCACTATACACAGTCTTCATCACAGTAATCATCTTCACTATACACAGCCTTCATCACAGTAACCATCTTCACTATACAGTCTTCACAGTAACCATCTTCACTATACACAGTCTTCATCACAGTAACCATCTTCACTATACACAGTCTTCATCACAGTAACCATCTTCATACACACAGTCTTCATCACAGTAACCATCTTCACTATACACAGTCTTCATCACAGTAACCATCTTCACTATACACAGTCTTCATCACTGTAACCATCTTCACTACACACAGTCTTCATCACAGCAACCATCTTCACTATACACTGTCTTCATCACAGTAACCATCTTCACTACACTTCCTGACACTCACTCTAGGTACTGTAGTATACCTGACACTCACTCTTGGTACTATAGTATACCTGACACTCACTCTGGGTCCTGTAGTATACCTGACACTCACTCTGGGTCCTGTAGTATACCTGACACTCACTCTGGGTAATGTAGTATACCTGAAACTCACTCTGGGTAATGTAGTATACCTGACACTCTGGGTACTGTAGTATACCTGACACTCCCTCAGGGTACCGGAGTATACCTGACACTCTGGGTATTGTAGTATACCTAACACTCCCTCCGGGTACTGAAGTATACCTGACACTCACTCTGGGTACTGTAGTATACCTGACCCCTCACTCTGGGTACTGTAGTATACCTGACACTCACTCTGGGTCCTGTAGTATACCTGACACTCACTCTGGGTCCTGTAGTATACCTGATACTCACTCTGGGTACTGTAGTATACCTGACACTCACTCTGGGTACTGTAGTATACCTGACACTCACTCTGGGTCCTGTAGTATATCTGACACTCACTCTGGGTTCTGTAGTATACCTGACACTCACTCTGGGTCCTGTAGTATACTTGACACTCACTCTGGGTCCTGTAGTATACCTGACACTCACTCTGGGTACTGTAGTATACCTGACACTCACTCTGGGTACTGTAGTATACCTGACACTCTGGGTCTTGTAGTATACCTGACACTCACTCTGGGTACTGTAATATACTTGACACTCACTCTGAGTACTGTAGTATACCTGACACTCTGGGTAATGTAGTATACCTGACACTCACTCTGGGTCTTGTAGTATACCTGACACTCTGGGTCCTGTAGTATACCTGACACTCTGGGTACTGTATCATACCTGACACTCACTCTGGGTACTGTAGTATACCTGGCACTCTGGGTACTGTAGTATACCTGACACCCACTCTGGGTCTTGTAGTATACCTGACACTTACTCTGGGTCCTGTAGTGTACCTGACACTCACTCTGGGTCCTGTAGTATACCTGACACTCTAGTTACTGTAGCATACCTGACACTCACTCTGGGTATTGTAGTATACCTGACACTCTGGGTACTGTAGCATACCTGACACTCGCTCTGGGTACTGTAGTATACCTGACACTCTGGGTACTGTAGTATACCTGACACTCACTCTGGGTCCAGTAGCATACCTGAAACTCACTCTGGGTACTGTAGTGTACCTGACACTCACTCTGGGTCTTGTAGTATACCTGACACTCTGGGTCCTGTAGATACCTGACACTCTGGGTACTGTAGCATACCTGACACTAACTCTGGGTACTGTAGTATACCTGACACTCTGGGTACTGTTGTATACCTGACACTCACTCTGGGTCCTGTAGTATACCTGACACTCACTCTGGGTACTGTAGTATACCTGACACTCTGGGCACTGTAGTATACCTGACACTCACTCTGGGTACTGTAGTATACCTGACACTCACTCTGGGTCTTGTAGTATACCTGACACTCACTCTGGGTCCTGTAGTATACCTGACACTCACTCTGAGTCCTGTAGTATACCTGACACTCACTCTGGGTCTTGTAGTATACCTGACACTCACTCTGGGTCCTGTAGTATACCTGACACTCACTCTGGTTACTGTAGTATACCTGACACTCACTCTGGTTACTGTAGTATACCTGGCACTCACTCTGGGTACTGTAGTATACCTGACACTCTGGGTACTGTAGTATACCTGACACCCACTCTGGGTACTGTAGTATACCTGACACTCTGGGTACTGTAGTATACCTGACACTCACTCGGGGTACTGTAGTATACCTGACACTCTGGGTACTGTAGTATACCTGACACTCTGGGTACTGTAGTATACCTGACACTCTGGGTACTGTAGTATACCTGACACTCTGGGTACTGTAGTATACCTGACACTTTGGGTACTGTAGTATACCTGACACTCTGGGTACTGTAGTATACCTGACACTTTGGGTACTGTAGTATACCTGACACTCTGGGTACTGTAGTATACCTGACACTCTGGGTCCTGTAGTATACCTGACACTCTGGGTACTGTATCATACCTGACACTCACTCTGGGTACTGTAGTATACCTGGCACTCTGGGTACTGTAGTATACCTGACACCCACTCTGGGTCTTGTAGTATACCTGACACTTACTCTGGGTCCTGTAGTATACCTGACACTCACTCTGGGTCCTGTAGTATACCTGACACTCTAGGTACTGTAGCATACCTGACACTCACTCTGGGTACTGTAGTATACGTGACACTCTGGGTACTGTAGCATACCTGACACTCGCTCTGGGTACTGTAGTATACCTGACACTCTGGGTACTGTAGTATACCTGACACTCACTCTGGGTCCAGTAGCATACCTGAAACTCACTCTGGGTACTGTAGTGTACCTGACACTCACTCTGGGTCTTGTAGTATACCTGACACTCTGGGTCCTGTAGTATACCTGACACTCTGGGTACTGTAGCATACCTGACACTAACTCTGGGTACTGTAGTATACCTGACACTCTGGGTACTGTTGTATACCTGACACTCACTCTGGGTCCTGTAGTATACCTGACACTCACTCTGGGTACTGTAGTATACCTGACACTCTGGGCACTGTAGTATACCTGACACTCACTCTGGGTACTGTAGTATACCTGACACTCACTCTGGGTCTTGTAGTATACCTGACACTCACTCTGGGTCCTGTAGTATACCTGACACTCACTCTGAGTCCTGTAGTATACCTGACACTCACTCTGGGTCTTGTAGTATACCTGACACTCACTCTGGGTCCTGTAGAATACCTGACACTCACTCTGGTTACTGTAGTATACCTGACACTCACTCTGGTTACTGTAGTATACCTGGCACTCACTCTGGGTACTGTAGTATACCTGACACTCACTCTGGGTACTGTAGTATACCTGACACTCTGGGTACTGTAGTATACCTGACACCCACTCTGGGTACTGTAGTATACCTGACACTCTGGGTACTGTAGTATACCTGACACTCACTCGGGGTACTGTAGTATACCTGACACTCTGGGTACTGTAGTATACCTGACACTCTGGGTACTGTAGTATACCTGACACTCTGGGTACTGTAGTATACCTGACACTCTGGGTACTGTAGTATACCTGACACTTTGGGTACTGTAGTATACCTGACACTCTGGGTACTGTAGTATACCTGACACTTTGGGTACTGTAGTATACCTGACACTCTGGGTACTGTAGTATACCTGACACTCTGGATGCTGTAGTATACCTGACACTCTGGGTACTGTAGTATACCTGACACTCTGGGTACTGTAGTATACCTGACACTCTGGGTACTGCAGTATACCTGACAATCGTGGGAGCTTCCGAACAGGTCTTGACGTCATTAACTGTACTTCGCTCCATCACCCTCTCCTCCCTCTCACTAGCTTCCCTCACCTCCCTCTCACTAGCTTCCCTCACCTCCCTCTCTCTGTCTTCCATCGCCTCCCTCCGACTAGCTCTTTTCACTACCTACTATCACCACCACCACCCCTTCACTATACCCATCACCACCATCACCACCACCAACAGTATCACCATCACTTCCACAACCATCACCATCACTACCTTCACCACCATCATCACCCTCACTACCACCACCACCACCAACACCATCTCCACCACCATCACCATCGCCACAATAACCACCATCAACACCACTATCATCACCACCACTATCACCATCACCACCTCCACCATAACCACCATCATCACCCCCACAACCACCATCACCATCTCCACCACTATCATCACCTCCACAATGACCACCATCATCACCATCAACACCACTATCATCACCATCACCTCCTCCTCCATAACCACCATCATCACAATGACCACTATCATCACCATCACCTCCTCCTCCATAACCACCATCATCACAATGACCACCATCATCACCATAAACACCACTATCATCACCATCACCACCTCCACCATAACCACCATTATCACAATGACCACTATCATCACCATCACCACCTCCACCATAACCACCATCATCACCCCCACTACCACCATCACCATCTCCACCACTATCATCACCTCCACAATGACCACCATCATCACCATCATCACCACTATCATCACCATCACCTCCTCCGCCATAACCACCATCATCACCATCAACCATCACCACCACTATCACTATCACCACCTCCACCATAACCACCATCATCACAATGACCACCATCAACATCACTATCATTACCATCACCACCTCCACCATAACCACCATCATCACAATGACCACTATCATCACCATCACCACCACTATCACTATCACCATAACCACCATCATCTCAATGACCACTATCATCACCATCACCTCCTCCACCATTACCACCATCATCATCATCAACACCACTATCATCACCATCACCACCTCCACCATAACCACCATCATCACAATGACCACCATCATCACCATCAACACCACTATCATCACCATCACCACCTCCACCATAACCACCATCATCACAATGACCACTATCATCACCATCACCACCTCCACCATAACCACCATCATCACAATGACCACTATCATCACCATCACCATCTCCACCATAACCACCATCATCACAAAGACCACCATCACCATCAACACCACTATCATCACCATCACTATCACCATCTCCTCCACCATAACCACCATCATCACAATGACCACCATCATCAACACCACTATCATCACCATTACCACCATCATCACAATGACCACCATCATCACCATCAACACCACTATCATCACCATCACCACCTCCACCATTACCACCATCATCACAATGACCACCATCATCACAATGACCACCATCATCACCATCAACACCACTATCATCACCATCACCACCTCCACCATAACCACCATCATCACAATGACCACTATCATCACCATCACCACCTCCACCATAACCACCATCATCACCACTATCATCACCATCACCACCTCCACCATAACCACCATCATCACCACTATCATCACCATCACCACCTCCACCATTACCACCATCATCACAATGACCACCATCATCACCATCAACACCACTATCATCACCATCACCACCTCCACCATAACCACCATCATCACAATGACCACTATCATCACCATCACCACCTCCACTATAACCACCATCATCACCACTATCATCACCATCACCACCATAACCACCATCATCACAATGACCACCATCATCACCATCAACACCACTATCATCACCACCACTATCACCATCTCCTCCACCATAACCACCATCATCACAATGACCACCATCATCAACACCACTATCATCACCTCCACCATGACCACCATCATCAACACCACCACCTCCACCATAACCACCATCATCACAATGACCACTATCATCACCATCACCACCTCCACCATGACCACCATCATCACCACTATCATCACCATCACCATCTCCACCATCATCACAATGACCACCATCATCACCATGAACACCACTATCATCACCACCACTATCACCATCTCCTCCACCATAACCACCATCATCACAATGACCACCATCATCAACACCACTATCATCACCATCACCACCTCCACCATTACCACCATCATCACAATGACCACCATCATCAACACCACCACCTCCACCATAACCACCATCATCACAATGACCATCATCAACACCAACACAACTAACACCACTACTCTCACCTATACCCTCTACCATGACTGGTCAGTATTAATATATAACCAGTTAACTATTTTATTTGTTATCTAGGATATAATTATGGCTGGACAAGTTGGGTGTGCGTGGTAGGTTACACCAGACCGGCATCATGAGCAGTGTTCCTGTCACAAGCTCCTCCTCCCTCTCCTCTCCCTCCTCCATCGACATCAACTATGCCAAGGACATGAGGAGGATCGCAAAGGCACAGGCTACTATGACCGCAAAAATGGGAGAGAAGATGGTGATAAAAAACGCAATGAGGAAGTTACCCAAGCATAGAGCTGAGGCTATGAAGCGAGCTGTTGCTGCCGAAGAGAGATTTAAGCGTGAGGCAGCAGCATACCTCAATAATGAGGAGGTTCCCCCCCCGCCACCCACCCCCCACCCGTGCCCTCTACTCCTTCTGAGGAGAAGGATGTGTTATTGTTGTGTTGTGTATAGTAGCAGCTAGCCGTCACTTCCCTGGGGTTAGGGAGTTGTGCCCGGCGTGTCCAGTTAACTGTTCTTTGTATAAATGTTAAATGTTTCTTGAGTACGTAATAATAAAGTGTGTGTGTGTGTGTGTGAGTACTCACGTATTTGTGCCTGCTGGATCGAGCTCTAGCTCATGGACCCCACATTTCTAGCCGTTGATTGTCTAATGCAATGACTCCCGGCCTATTTCCTTATAAGAACACTGTTTTTCCCAAAAACGGTGGGTTTTCTGAGGGGAAGAGAGAACGTATGTCTGGAAGCTGATTTTAACCGCCCCAAGCTGCGCGCGCAACGAGCCGAGGTTAAATAAACTCGGACGCAGACTGCGTGGCCCTCTTCCCGACAATCCAGCAGCTGCTCTCTTACAAAACGCTGTTCACTGCTGCTCAGCGAGTCGTAAACACAGAAGTTTAGCCTGCTCAACTGTTCCCCAGCATGGACCCTACACCAGTTCCTATCAACAACGACTCGGAGCGACCCGTCAGGGGCGTCCTGCCCTTCTCAACATTTAAGGTAGTGTTTGTGTTGTTGGCGCGCCGGACCAGTGTTTGTGTTGTTGGCGCGTCGGACCAGTGTTTGTCTGTGTTGGCGCGCGCGCCCCTGAAGCACGCCTGTTGGTTCAGCCTTGGTGATCAAATGCAGGTGCAGTGGACCTAGAGGGGGAGGTGACCCTCGGTGTTATAGGGCACTGGTTTTTCTCCAGTAGGTGGCTGTTATTTAAAGCACAATCGGGAGGAGGCCTGTCCACCCCCCCACCCCAGCTCTCCCATCTGCTCAGCCCTGTACCTTAAGCTCCCTCACCCAGTTGACGTGAAGTCTGCTGCTTGGGCGACTTCTGTTGTGCAGTTAATTATTGTTC
The DNA here is from genome assembly GCF_040958095.1 of Procambarus clarkii. Lineage (NCBI taxonomy): Eukaryota > Metazoa > Arthropoda > Malacostraca > Decapoda > Cambaridae > Procambarus > Procambarus clarkii. The sequence goes on from NW_027190060.1 coordinate 14,305, forward strand.
ATGTTCTTTATATAAGTGCTTCTTTACAGTCTGACTGTTAGTCATGGCGTGCTTCCTCACGCTACAATATTTACTGTAATTTTACCTTTGCTTTTCCCCATGCCTATGTTTATATATTGGGTAGTGCTGTTATTGTTGTTCCAGGACATTTAATGCTCAAGCCAGCTCCTATTTAGTGCTGTTGTTTTACCCTACTCTAAAGGCTGGCTATAATTTTTTTTTTATATTATTGTCTTTCAGTTACAATGTGTTATGCCTCGCAATTTATTTATCCGCAATTTATTTATCTTGGACCCGTGATGCGGGTCCAAGCCTCTTGCTGTTACCTTCCTTGGGCTTGCAACTACGTTTTGTTTCTCTCTGCAATTTATTATTACAATTTATGCATTGCCCTCGTGCATGTTTTATTAACTTATTAAAACTCTTGCTTCTTGTATTGAGTTATTTATTAAGTAAAGTAACCTAGGTTGTGCTAGTTCCTGAGTTACAAGCCTCATGCCTTTGATTTTTACCAGCAGTAAAGGGACCTCGTCTTGGAGAGTTGCGAAAGACAGGGGCCTTAAGAAGACTTTGATAAAGCCGCCTTCAAACGCCATAGCAACTTCAAATTCATTTGACGTTTTGGAGGACGAGTGCTGTGGAGAGACTGTGGATCGCGCAAAAGGGAAAGCAACGAAGAGAAAGGAAGCGCAGGCCCCTCAGAAAGTAAAGGAAGTACCTAAGCAAACATTAGTTGTGGGAGATTCCCAGATAAGGTATTTGGATAGAACGTTTTGTGCTAGAGATAGGGGGAACAGGTTAAGGGTTTGCTATCCCGGAGCTGGCATTGGTGATATTATAAACAACATGAATGATATTATGGCTGGTAATGGGAACAATCCCATTATTTGCATTAGCGTGGGAGGAAATGATGTTGGTCGAGTCAGGAGTGAGGAACTGATTCAGAGGTATAAAACAGCCATAGAGTTAGTTAGGAGCAAGGGAGGAATCCCGATCATATGTGGCATTCTTCCAAGAAAGGGAGTGGGAAATGAATGGATATCGAGGGCACTTGGTGTCAATTGCCGGCTGGAAAGATATTGCAAATCAAATGCAATATCTTTCATAGACAACTGGGAACACTTCTATGGAAGAAATGAAATGTATGCTCGTGATGGGGTGCATCTATCGAGAGCTGGGGTTGTTGCTGTTGCGAACTCGCTAGAAGAAGTGGTTAGAGGTGTTTGTTTGGGTTTAAACTGTTAGTAGATAGAGGTATGGGAATTGATTTGGAGGAAGGAGGTAATAAAAGTATGTGTTTGTGGGAGAAAGGAATTGGCAAAACGATCAGGGAAAGAGAAGGTCCGCAAAATAACAATTCACTTAGGGTATATTACACTAACAGTAGAAGTCTAAGAAATAAAATTAACGAATTAAATGCTCTTGTCTGCACAGAAAAAATAGATATTATTGCACTTACCGAAACGTGGATGAATGTAGAAAATAGAGAACTATTAGCTGAATATCAAATATATGGATTTAAACTATTTCACACAGATAGATATATTAGACGAGGAGGTGGAGTAGCCATATATGTTAGGGACAATTTGAAATGTAGTCTCAAAGAGGGAATCAAAACAGAGCCACACACAGAAACTATTTGGATTGAATTAAACGAAAAAGCTAATAATATTATAATAGGAGTAATATATAGGCCACCAAATTTAGACAGAATGGAAGCAAAGCATCTATGGGATGAAATATCTAGAGCATCTAGATCTAACAGTATTTATGTCATGGGTGACTTTAATTTTAGCGGAATAAACTGGTTGAACCAAACAGGGAATAGTGAAGCAGAAGATTTTCTAGAATTAATTGACGATTGCTTTCTTACGCAACACATTAAGGAACCAACACGGGAAAATAATATTTTAGATTTAGTGTTAACTAACAGGGAAACGCAAATTAATGACATCGAAATAGGGAGTGAGCTAGGGAGCAGTGATCACAAAGAAATCAGATTTAGCATAGAATGGAATAGACCAGTAGGAGAAAATTCTGTTAAAGTGCCAGATTTTCGAAAAGCTGATTTTAATAGCCTAAGAAATTTTTTGGGTCAAACTGATTGGAAAGGCTTGGGTATGGGGTGTGGGCCGGTCTTGGAGCGAGACATGAACCCAGCGATAGGTGACTTAAATGGGGATTTCGATGTGGATTCAATATATAACTTATTTAAGAATATTCTAAACAAAGCACAGGAACGTAGTATACCATACAAATTGAATAGATCGTATACTAATGACCCAAAGTGGATAACAAAGAATTTGAAGAACCTTATAGGTAAAAAGAGAGCTTGGTACAAAAGGATTAAAAATGGGGAGGTCACTTTAGAACAGGAATTCGTACAACTGGTTAGAAATGTTAAAAAAGAGATAAGGAAAGCAAAAAGAAACTATGAAGTTCGCATAGCAGGGCAAGCAAAGACAAATCCTAAAGGGTTTTTTCAGTTATATCGTACTAAGACTAGGGAAAGGATAGGTCCATTAAAAACTGAGACAGGTCAAATAACAGATAGTGATGAAGAGATGAGTAGTATTTTTAATAAATATTTTGTATCTGTATTTACTAAAGAGGAACTTAACAATATGCCTTCAGCCGAACAAGTCTATGTGGGTGGGGACGAGGACAGGTTGACGAGTTTAGCAGTTACCAGGGAGGATGTTCTTAAACAAATAGTAAAACTCAAACCAAACAAATCCCCAGGGCCGGATGAAGTGTTTGCTAGGGTGCTTAAAGAATGCAAAGAGGAGCTTTGTGACCCACTGTCAACCATATTTAATAAATCAATAGAGTCAGGCAGAGTGCCAGAGTTTTGGAAAGTTGCTAATGTGTTACCAGTTTTTAAGAAAGGAGATAGATCACTTGCGTCTAACTATCGACCAATTAGCCTAACGTCTATTGTGGGAAAGTTACTCGAATCTATAATAGCAAATAAAATTCGTCTTCATCTTGAAAAACATAAATTAATAATTGAGTCGCAACATGGTTTTATAAATGGCCGTTCATGTTTAACAAATTTGTTATCTTTTTATTCTAGCATTGTTGAGGCAGTTGATAGTGGTAAGGATTGCGATGTTGTATACCTTGACTTTAGCAAAGCTTTTGATACAGTGCCACATGAAAGACTGATTAAAAAAATAGAGTCTCATGGTATTGGGGGTGCTATATTAAGCTGGATTAGGGCATGGCTATACCAAAGGAAACAGAGAGTTAGTATAAATGGAATCAAGTCAGAGTGGGAAAATGTTGTAAGTGGAGTGCCTCAAGACCTCTGTCCTGGGACCTCTGTTGTTTATAATATATATAAATGATTTAGATTCAGGTTTGAGTAGCAACATTTGCAAATTTGCCGATGATACGAAAATCGGTAGGGAAATTAATTCGGAGGAGGACTCACTATCACTTCAAGTTGATCTAGATAGGGTTTTGAAATGGTCAAAGGATTGGCAGATGCAGTTTAATGCTGATAAATGTAAAGTTCTGAGGTTAGGTAATGATGATAGAGTTACAAGATACGAGCTAGATGGTGTTGTGATTGCGAAGTCGGATTGCGAAAGGGATCTGGGAGTTATGATTAGTAAGAATTTAAAACAAAAGGATCAATGCATAAATGTTCGTAATAAGGCAAATCGGACACTTGGATTTATTAATCGCAGCGTTAGTAACAAGACACCTGGTGTGGTTCTCAAGCTATATCTTGCTCTAGTTAGGCCCCATTTAGATTATGCAGTTCAGTTTTGGTCGCCATATTATAGAATGGATATAAATTCACTTGAACGTGTCCAGCGTAGGATGACTAAGTTAATTCCCCAAATTAGAAATCTTTCATATGAAGAAAGATTAACAAAGCTTAAGTTGCATTCACTGGAAAGGCGAAGAGTTAGGGGTGACATGATAGAGGTTTACAAGTGGATGAATGGACATAACCGGGGGGATATTAATAGGGTATTAAAAGTATCAACACAGGACAGAACACGAAACAATGGATATAAATTGGATAAGTTTAGATTTAGGAAAGACTTGGGTAAATACTGGTTCAGTAACAGGGTTGTTGATTTGTGGAACCAATTGCCGCGTAACATTGTGGAGGTGGGGTCCCTCGATTGTTTCAAGCACGGGTTGGACAAGTATATGAGTGGGATTGGGTGGTTATAGAATAGGAGCTGCCTCGTATGGGCCAATAGGCCTTCTGCAGTTACCTTTGTTCTTATGTTCTTATGTTCTTATGATTTTAAGATTATCTTGGTATTGCGTACCATTAATTTACCTCAATTTATTACTGCAATTTATGCAGGTCAAGCTGCATGTTATTTACTCCTACTGGTTTTGCAATTGTGATTGTTTAACTATTGTTTGCCGTTAAGTTATTAAGTAACTCAGCTAGGCTGTGACAGGCGCAAAGTACGGCCCCCCCCCCCCTTTGCCTCATGCTTTAAGATTACTGGCCGTGGACTTACGTTTAGTTACATCAGCTAACTATTCCCGCAAATTATGCAGCGTCTTGCTGCATGTGTATTTATTTATTACTGGTTTACAATTATGTTTGTTTATCATTTGCTTATTGCTTTTAAGTTATTAGGTAAAATCAGCTAGGTTAGGCTAGATGCTGTGTCACAGGTCTCCGGCCCCAAGCTTTAAGTTTTCATGGACTTGTTTTTCCATGAGTTTCCTTAATTTATTAATGAATTTTATGCAGTGTCAAGCTGCATGTTTTCTTTTGCTGGTTTTACATTTAGGTTTGTTATAACTTTTGTTCATTGCCTTTAAGTTAAGTTAAGGTAAAGTCAGCTAGGTTAGGCTAGCTGCAGTATCCCAGGCTTCTGGCCCTAGCTTTAAGTTTTCATGGACTTATTTTTCCATAAGTTTCCTTAATTTATTAACGAATTTTATGCAGTGTCAAGCTGCAAGTTTTCTTTAGCTGGTTTTACATTTAGGTTTGTTTAACTTTTGCTTATTGCCTATAAGTTATTTGGTAAAGTCAGCTAAGTTAGACTAGCTGCTGTGTCACAGGCCCCTGGCCCCTAGCTTTAAGTTTTCATGGACTTGTATTTTCCATAAGTCTCCTTAATTTATTATTAAAATTTACGCAGTGTCAAGCTGCATGTTCTCTTTTGCTGGTTTTACATTTATGTTTGTTTAACTTTTGCTTATTGCCTTTAAGTTATTAGGTAAAGTCAGCTAGGTTTGCTAGCTGCTGTGTCACAGGCCTCCGGCCTCTAGCTTTAAGTTTTCATGGACTTTTATTTTCCATAAGTTTCCTTAATTTATTAATGAATTTTATGCAGTGTCAAGCTGCATGTTTCTTTGCTGGTTTTACATTTATGTTTGTTTAACTTTTGCTTATTGCCTATAAGTTATTAGGTAAAGTCAGCTAGGTTAGGCTAGCTGCTGTGTCACAGGCCTCTGGCCCCTAGCCTTAAGTTTTCATGGAATTGTTTTTCCATACGTTTCCTTAATTTATTAATGAATTTTATGCAGTGTCAAACTGCATGTTTCTTTGCTGGTTTTACATTTGTTTGTTTAACTTCTGCTTTGCCTTTAAGTTATTATGCAAAGGTGGCTAGGATGTGATAGTTGCAGGGATCGGGCCCTTGCCTCTTACTTTAAGTTTATTCTGGCCCCTGCATTTACGTTTAGTTTCCTCTGCAAATTTCCTGCATTTTACATCGCTCTTGCTGCATGTTTTTACTTTACTGGTTTACAATTATGTTTGTTTAACTTATGCTTCACCTTTAAGTTAAGTAAAGTCAGCTAGGATGTCCTAGACGCTGTCTTCGGGCCTCATGCCTCTCCCTTTAAGTTTATCTTGGACTCGTATTATGATTAGTTCCTTCAGCAGTTTATTGCTAGTTATGCATTGCTTAAGTTCATGTCATTTTACTTACCGTTTTACCTTTATACTTGTTTTCTTGACTTTGTCATTAAGTTATTAAGTAATGACAGCTAGACAGTACCAGTTTCGTTTACCAGTACCAGTAAACGTTTCCAGTCGTTTTGTGTGCCTGGTGTAGCCTGAAAGAATCTGCAGCCTCCCGGCTGCTGGTTTATCCAGATATGTGTGGCCTCCCAGGCCGCTGGTTATCCGACATGTTGTCTGCTCGGTGTAGCCCGGAAGATACTGCTGCTTCCCAGGCCGCTGGTTTATCCAGACGTTTTTGTCTGCCCAATGTAGCCAGGAAAGTTGTCATAGCCACTGCCGTCTTAGCTGACTGCGTTCAGGGGCTGCTCTCCAGCCAACGTTCTTCCTGTGATGAGTTAAGCCGGCGATGTTATTCAAGTATTATATTTATATTGGTCATATAAGTATGCGGCCTTCCAGGCTGCTGGTTTATCCAGACGTGTTGTCTGCCCGGTGTAGCCCGGAATATACTGCGGCCTCCCAGGCCGCTGGTTTCTCCAGACATTTTGTCTGCCCAATGTAGCCAGGAAGGTTGTCATAGCCGCTGCCGTCTTCGCTGTCTGCGTTCGGGGGTTCATGTCCAGCCGACGTACTTCCCGTGATGAGTTAAGCCGGCGATGTTATTCAGGTATTATATTTATATTGGTCATATATATATGCGGCCTTCCAGGCTGCTGGTTATATTGGTCATATAAATATGCAATTAATATCAATTGTGTTTATATCATTTTTATCGTATATTTAATGAATTAATACCAATAAACTGGAAATTCAAAAAAACGTGGAAAAACAGCAAAATATTGCCTAATTCGATGATATTTAGTTTATATCACATAAATGAAGAGGGGGATGATAAACGTCAAAATATTACTATATTCGATGATATTTAGTACAAAACAAAATGCAAGAAAACTTGCTTAAAAATGCTAAATTTGCGAAATTCTGAGATTTGAAGGCCAAATCACATATCGTGAGAAAACATGAAGTAGTATCGAAATATTGGTAAAAACGAATATATATACGTAAAATCACACTACGTGAATAACGTGAAAAAAGTCACTACATTACCAAATTTGAGGATTTTAACTTCAAATCATTGAGCGAGGTTTCGTATTATTTAGATCCAAGAAAAGACATATGACAATGTTGTTTCGAATACAAATGATAAAAATCAATGTGTTTTCATTAGAATTAACTAAAATGTTCCTGGTTTTCCGTTTATATTACCGATGGAAGATGTACACGTAAAACCGCTCTAATCCGGCTGAAACGTCGATATTTGCAATAAAAACAATTTTTCTCCCCTTTCCAATATCTTACTCAGTATTTTAACGAGAAACAAATAGTTGATTGAAAATGAAGTGTTTAAGGTTAATTTCTAATCAATTATGTGTGCATCATTTTTATCGTATATTTAATGAATTAATAGCAATAAAATGAAAATTCACAAAAACGTGGAAAAACAGCAAAATATTGCCTAATTCGATGATATTTTGTTTATATCACATAAAGGAAAAGGGGATGATAAACGTCAAAATATTGCTGAATTCGATGATTTTTAGTACGAAACAAAATGCAAGAAAACTTGCTTAAAATGCAATATTATGCGAAAATCTGAGATATGAAGGCCAAATCACATATCGTGATACTACATGAAATAGTATCGAAATATAGGTAAAAATGAATATATTTACGTAATATCAAACATGAAAAACGTGAAAAAATTATTATACCATATGAATTATTTAAGGTTATTTTCTGATCAATTATGTGTTTGCATAATTTGTATCGTATATTTAATTAATTAATAACAATAAACTAAAAATTCACAAAAACGTGGAAAAATGGCCTAATTCGATGTTTTGTTTAAATCACAAAAAGGAAAAGGGGATGATAAAGGTCAAATTATTGCTAAATTCGATGATTTTTAGTACAAAACAAGATGCAAGAAAACATGCTTAAAAATGCAAAATTTGCGAAATTCTGAGATTTGAAGGCCAAATCACATATCGTGAGAAAACATAAAGTAGTATCGAAATATTGGTAAAAACGAATATATATACGTAAAATCACATTACGTGAATAACGTGATAAAAGTCATTATATTACCATATTTGAGGATTTTAACTTCAAATCATAGAGCGAGGTTTCGTATTACTTAGATCCAAGAAAAGACATATGACAATGTTGTTTCGAATACAAATGATAAAAATCAATGTGTTTTCATTAGAATTAACTAAAATATTCCTGATTTTCCGTTTATATTACCGATGGAAGATGTACACGTAAAACCGCTCTAATCCGGCTGAAACGTCGATATTTGCAATAAAAACAGAACTTCACCCCTTTCCAATATCTTACTCAGTATTTTAACGAGAAACAAGTAGTTGATTGAAAATGAAGTGTTTAAGGTTAATTTCTAATCAATTATGTGTTTGCATCATTTTTATCGTATATTTAATGAATTAATAGCAATAAACTGAAAATTCACAAAAACGTGGAAAAACAACAAAATATTGCCTAATTCGATGATATTTTGTTTATATCACATAAAGGAAAAGGGAATAAAATAAACGTCAAAATAGTGCTGAATTCGATGATTTTTAGTACGAAACAAAATGCAAGAAAACTTGCTTAAAATGCAATATTATGCGAAAATCTGAGATTTGAAGGCCAAATCACATATCGTTATACTACATGAAATAGTATCGAAATATTGGTAAAAATGAATATATTTACGTAATATCAAACTACATGAAAAACGTGAAAAAAGTCATTATTATACCAAATTTGAGGATTTTAACTTCGAATCATAAAGCGACGTTTCGTATTTTTTAGACCCTAGAAAAGACATAGAGATGTTGCTTCCAATACAAATGATACAAATCAATGTGTTTTCATTAAAATTAACTAAAATGTTCCTGATTTTCCGTTTATTTTACCGATGGAAGATGTACACGTAAAACCGTTCTAATCCGGCTGAAACGTCGATATATGCAATAAAAACAGAACTTTTCCCCTCTTCAATATCTTACTCAGTACTTTAAGGAGAAACAAATAGATGATTGAAAAAGAAGTATTTAAGGTTATTTTTTGATCAATTATGTGTTTGCATAATTTTTATCGTATATTTATTGAATTAATAACAATAAACTGAAAATTCACAAAAACGTGGAAAAACGGCAAAATATTGCATAATTAGATGATATTTTGTTTAAATCACATAAAGGAAAAGGGGGATGATAAAGGTCAAAATATTGCTAAATTCGATGATTTTTAGTACAAAACAAAATGCAAGAAAACTTGCTTAAAAATGCAAAATTTGCGAAATTCTGAGATATGAAGGCCAAATCACACATCGTGAGAAAACATGAAGTAGTATCATATATTGGTAAAAACGAATATATATACGTAAAATCACACTACATGAATAACGTGAAAAAAGTCATTATATTACCATATTTGAGGATTTTAACTTCAAATCATAGAGCGAGGTTTCGTATTATTTAGATACAAGAAAAGACATATGACAATGTTGTTTCGAATACAAATGATAAAAATCAATGTGATTTCATTAGAATTAACTAAAATGTTCCTGATTTTCCGTTTATATTAATTACCGATGGAAGATGTACACGTAAAACCGCTCTAATCCGGCTGAAACGTCGATATTTGCAATAAAAACATAACTTCTCCCCTTTCCAATGTATTGAAAATGAAGTGTTTAAGGTTAATTTCTAAACAATTATGTGTTTGCATCATTTTTATCGTATATTTAATGAATTAATAGCAATAAACTGAAAATTCACAAAAACGTGGAAAAACAGCAAAATATTGCCTAATTCGATGATATTTTGATTATATCACATAAAGGAAAAGGGGATGATAAACGTCAAAATATTGCTGAATTCGATGATTTTTAGTACGAAACAAAATGCAAGAAAACTTGCTTAAAATGCAATATTATGCGAAAATCTGAGATTTGAAGGCGAAATTACATGGTGATACTACATGAAATAGTATCGAAATATTGGTAAAAATGAATATATTTACGTAATATCAAACTACATGAAAAACCTGAAAAAAGTCATTATTATACCAAATTTGAGGATTTTAACTTCGAATCATAAAGCGACGTTTCGTATTTTTTTGACCTTATAAAAGACGTATAAAGATGTTGCTTCCAATACAAATGATAAAAATCAATGTGTTTTTATTAAAATTAACTAAAATGTTCCTGTTTTTCGGTTTATATTACCGAAGGAAGATGTACACGTAAAACCGTTCTAATCCGGCTGAAACGTCGATATAAGCAATAAAAACAGAACTTCTCCCCTTTTCAATATCTTACTCAGTATTTTAACGAGAAACAAATTGGTGATTGAAAATGAAGTGTTTAAGGTTAATTTCTAATCAATTATGTGTTTGCATCATTTTTATCGTATATTTAATGAATTAATAGCAATAAACTGAAAATTCACAAAAACGTGGAAAAACAGCAAAATATTGCCTAATTCGATAATATTTTGTTTATATCACATAAATGAAAAGGGGATGATAAACGTCAAAATATTGCTGAATTCGATGATTTTTATTACGAAACAAAATGCAAGAAAACTTGCTTAAAATGCAATATTATGCGAAAATCTGAGATTTGAAGGCCAAATCACATATCGTGATACTACATGAAATAGTATCGAAATATTGGGAAAAACGAATATATTTACGTAATATCAAACTACATGAAAAACGTGAAAAAAGTCATTATTATACTAAATTTGACGATTTTAACTTCGAATCATAAAGCGTCGTTTCGTATTTTTTAGACCCTAGAAAAGACGTATAAAGATGTTGCTTCCAATACAAATGATATAAATCAATGTGTTTTCATTAAAATTAACTAAAATGTTCCTGATTTTCGGTGTATATTACCGATGGAAGATGTACACGTAAAACCGTTCTAATCCGGCTGAAACGTCGATATATGCATTAAAAACAGAACTTCTCCCCTTTTCAATATCTTACTCAGTATTTTAACGAGAAACAAATTGGTGATTAAAAATGAAGTATTTAAGGTTATTTTCTAATCAATTATGTGTTTGCATAATTTTTATCGTATATTTAATGAATTATTAACAATAATCTGAAAATTCAAAAAACGTGGAAAAACGGCAAAATATTGCCTAATTCGATGATATTTTGTTTAAATCACATAAAGGAAAAGGGGATGATAAAGGTCAAAATATTGCTAAATTCGATGATTTTTAGTACAAAACAAAATGCAAGAAAACTTGCTTAAAATGCAAAATTTGCCAAATTCTGAGATATGAAGGCCAAATCACATATCGTGAGAAAACATGAAGTAGTATCGAAATATTGGTAAAAACTAATATATATACGTAAAATCGCACTACATAAATAACGTGAAAAAAGTCACTATATTACCATATTTGAGGATTTTAACTTCAAATCATAGAGCGAGGTTTCGTATTATTTAGATCCTAGAAAAGACATATGACAATGTTGTTTCAAATACAAATGATAAAAATCAATGTGTTTTCATTAGAATTATTTAAAATGTTCCTGATTTTCCGTTTATATTACCGATGGAAGATGTACACGTGAAACCGCTCTAATCCGGCTGAAACGTCGATATATGTAATAAAAACAGAACTTCTCCCCTTTCCAATATCTTACTCAATATTTTAACGAGAAACAAATAGTTGATTGAAAATGAAGTGTTTAAGGTTAATTTCTAATCAATTATGTGTTTGCATCATTTTAATCGTATATTTAATGAATTAATAGTAATAAACAGAAAATTCACAAAAACGTGGAAAAACAGCAAAATATTGCCTAATTCGATAATATTTTGTTTATATCACATAAAGGAAAAGAGGATGATAAACGTCAATATATTGCTGAATTCGATGATTTTTAGTACGAAACAAAATGCAAGAAAACTTGCTTAAAATGCAATATTTTGCGAAAATCTGTGATTTGAAAGCCAAATCACATATCGTGATACTACATGAAATAGTATCTAAATATTGGTATAAATGAATATATTTACGTAATATCAAACTACATGAAAAACGTGAAAAAATTCATTATTAAAACAAATTTGAGGATTTTAACTTCGAATCATAAAGCGACGTTTCTTATTTTTTAGACCCTACAAAAGACGTATAAAGATGTTGCTTCCAATACAAATGATAAAAATCAATGTGTTTTCATTAAAATTAACTAAAATGTTCCTGATTTTCGGTTTATATTACCGATGGAAGATGTACATGTAAAACCGTTCTACTCCGGCTGAAACGTCGTTATATGCAATACAAACAGAACTTCTCCCCTTTTCAATATCTTACTCTGAATTTTAACGAGAAACAAATAGATGATTGAAAATGAAGTATTTAAGGTTATTTTCTGAACAATTATGTGTTTGCATAATTTTTATCGTATATTTAATGAATTAATAACAATAAACAGAAAATTCACAAAAACGTGGAAAAACGGCCTAATTCGATGATGTTTTGTTTAAATCACATAAAGGAAAAGGGGATGATAACGGTCAAAATATTGCTAATCCGATGATTTTCAGTACAAAACAAAATGCAAGAAAACTTGCTTAAAAATGCAAAATTTACGAAATTCTGAGATTTGAAGGCCAAATAATATCGTGAGAAAACATGAAGTAGTATCGAAATATTGGTAAAGACGAATATATATATATACGTAAAATCACACTACATGAATAACGTGAAAAAAGTTACTATACTACCATATTTGAGGATTTTAACTTCAAATCATAGAGCGAGGTTTCGTATTGTTTAGATCCAAGAAAAGACATGACAATGTTGTTTCAAATACAAATGATGAAATCAATGTGTTTTCATTAGAATTAACTAAAATGTTCCTGATTTTCCGTTTATATTACCGATGGAAGATGTACACGTAAAACCGCTCTAATCCGGCTGAAACGTCGATATATGCAATAAAAACAGAACTTTTCCCCTTTTCAATATCTTACTCAGTATTTTAACGAGAAACAAATAGATGATTGCAAATGAAGTATTTAAGGTTAATTTCTAATCAATTATGTGTTTGCATCATTTTTATCGTATTTTTAATGAATTAAAACAGTAAACTGAAAATTCACAAAAACGTGGAAAAACAGCAAAATATTGCCTAATTCGATGATATTTTGTTTATATCACATAAAGGAAAAGGGGATGATAAATGCAAGAAAACTTGCTTAAGGTGGCATATTCATTTAAATTCATGTAAATTAAAAGTGGTTCAATTTGCTTATAAATTTATGTATGAAATGGATATAGAAAGGGCTGCAACTGGTCCAAGTTTCGCCCTCACACCCATAACAGAGAAGGAGAAAAAAAATACTCAACATATCATGCAACGAATGTTCTACATTCTCAAATAATCTCAGGGAACACATGTGTCAACTAAAATGTCTACTATGTGCTGTAGAAGAACAAACTCTTGTAATAATTGTAATATGTATGTGCAATATATATATATATATATATATATATATATATATATATATATATAATATATATATATATATATATATATATATATATATATATATATATGTAATTTTTTTTTTTTTTTTTTTGTTGACAATTTTTTTTTCGTTTGTTATCAAGGGATTTGCCTGATCTTGCACACCTTGCTCAATGGATGCCTATCTGCAAGTGTTCCAATTATGAACGAAATCTGTCGAAGTCAAGCTCAGCTACAGGTGGCCGAACTTGGATCTTTATTTTACTCTGGAAAGAAATTTACAACTTCAAAGTACTTCAGAGCTTTTATTTATTAATCAATTAACATGCAAATTACACCTTATATGTAGAGTTTGTGCTTCTACAGCATTTAGTAGACATTTTAGTCCAATGTCCATTTGTTGGTTTTATAATAATTTATAAACATCATATATTGCATATTTTTGGAAGGGTAACTTTGAATAATTATATTATTGCACTAAACACTTTTTTGATAAAACTGATCACTACAATCCTTTATTATCTGCTAAATTTATTATCCGAGTGTTACAGAAAGGATTTTAGTTGACACATGTGTTCCCTGAAACTATTTGAAAATGTTGAAAATTCGTTGCATAATACGTTGTCTATTTTCTTTCTCCTTTTCTGTTTAGGATGTGATAGTGAAACTTGGACCAGTTGCAGCCCTTTCTATACCCATTTCATACATACATATATAAGCAAATTGAACCACTTTTAATTTACATGAATTTAAATGAATATGCCCTCGTAAAATGCAATATTATGCGATAATCTGAGATATGAAGGCCAAATCACATATCGTGATACTACATGAAATAGTATCGCAATATTGGTAAAATTGAATATATTTACGTAATATCAAACTACATGAAAAACGTGAAAAAGTCACTATTATACCAAATTTGAGGATTTTAACTTCGAATCATAAAGGGACGTTTCGTATTTTTTAGACCCTAGAAACGACGTATAAAGATGTTGCCTCCAATACAAATGATAAAAATCAATGTGTTTTCATTAAAAATAACTAAAATGTTCCTGATTTTCGGTTTATATTACCGATGGAAGATGTACACGTAAAACCGTTCTAATCCGGCTGAAACGTCGATATATGCAATAAAAACAGAACGTCTCCTCTTTTCAATATCTTACTCAGTTCTTTAACGAGAAACAAATAAATGATTGAAAATGAAGTATTTAAATTTATTTTCTGATCAATTATGTGTTTACATAATTTTTCTCGTATATTTAATTAAATAATAACAATAAACTGAAAGTTCACAAAAACGTGGGAAAACGGCAAAATATTGCCTAATTCGATGATATTTTGTTTAAATCACATAAAGGAAAAGGGGATGATAAAGGTCAAAATATTGCTAAATTCGATGATTTTTAGTACAAAACAAAATGCAAGAAAACTTGCTTAAAATGCAAAATTTGCCAAATTCTGATAATATGAAGGCCAAATCACATATCGTGAGAAAACATGAAGTAGTATCGAAATATTGGTAAAAACTAATATATATACGTAAAATCACACTACATGAATAACGTGAAAAAAGTCACTATATTACCATATTTGAGGATTTTAACTTCAAATCATAGAGCGAGGTTTCGTATTATTTAGATCCAAGAAAAGACATATGACAATGTTGTTTCAAATACAAATGATAAAAATCAATGTGTTTTCATTAGAATTAACTAAAATGTTCCTGATTTTCCGTTTATATTACCGATGGAAGATGTACACGTGAAACCGCTCTAATCCGGCTGAAAGGTCGATATATGTAATAAAAACAGAACTTCTCCCCTTTCCAATATCTTACTCAATATTTTAACGAGAAACAAATAGTTGATTGAAAATGAAGTGTTTAAGGTTAATTTCTAATCAATTATGTGTTTGCATCATTTTAATCGTATATTTAATGAATTAATAGCAATAAACAGAAAATTCACAAAAACGTGGAAAAACAGCAAAATATTGCCTAATTCGATAATATTTTGTTTTTATGACATAAAAGGAAAAGAGGATGATAAACGTCAAAATATTGCTGAATTCGATGATTTTTAGTACGAAACAAAATGCAAGAAAACTTGCTTAAAATGCAATATTATGCGAAAATCTGAGATTTGAAGGCGAAATTACGTGGTGATACTACATGAAATAGTATCGAAATATTGGTAAAAATGAATATATTTACGTAATATCAAACTACATGAAAAACCTGAAAAAAGTCATTATTATACCAAATTTGAGGATTTTAACTTCGAATTATATAGCGACGTTTCGTATTTTTTAGACCCTAGAAAAGACGTATAAAGATGTTGCTTCCAATACAAATGATAAAAATCAATGTGTTTTTATTAAAAATAACTAAAATGTTCCTGATTTTCGGTTTATATTACCGATGGAAGATGTACACGTAAAACCGTTCTAATCCGGCTGAAATGTCGATACATGCAATAAAAACAGAACTTCTCCCCTTTTCAATATGTTACTCAGTACTTTAACGAGAAACAAATAGATGATTGAAAATGAAGTATTTAAGGGTATTTTCTGATCAATTATGTGTTTGCATAATTTTTATCATATATTTAATGAATTAATAACAAAACTGAAAATTCACAAAAACGTGGAAAAACGGCCTAATTCGATGATATTTTGCTTAAATCACATAAAAAAAAAAAAAAAACATAGGAAAAGGGGTGGTTCAAAATATTGCTAAATTCGATGATTTTTAGTACAAAACAAAATGCAAGAAAACTTGCTTAAAAATGCTAAATTTGCGAAATTCTGAGATTTGAAGGCCAAATCACATATCGTGAGAAAACATGAAGTAGTATCGAAATATTGGTAAAAACGAATATATACGTTAAATCACACTACATTAATAACGTGAAAAAGTCACTATATTACCATATTTGAGGATTTTATCTTCAAATCATAGAGCGAGGTTTCGTATTATTTAGATCCAAGAAAAGACGTATGACAATGTTGTTTCGAATACAAATGATAAAAATCATTGTGTTTTCATTAGAACTAACTAAAATGTTCCTGATTTTCCGTTTATATTACCAATTGAAGATGTACACGTAAAACCGCTCTAATCCGGCTGAAATGTCGATATGCAATAAAAACAATTTTTCTCCCCTTTCCAATATCTTACTCAGTTGTTAACGAGAAACAAATAGTTGATTGAAAAAGAAGTTTTAAGTTAATTTCTAATCAATTATGTGTTTGCATTATTTTTATCGTATATATAATGAATTAATAGCAATAAACTGAAAATTCTCAAAAACGTGGAAAAAAAAAGCCTAATTCGATGATATTTTGTTTATATCACATATAGGAAAAGGGGATGATAAACGTCAAAATATTGCTGAATTCGATGATTTTTAGTACGAAACAAAATGCAAGAAAACTTGCTTAAAATGCAAATTATGCGAAAATCTGAGATTTGAAGGCCAAATCACATATCGTGATAACATGAAATAGTATCGAAATATTGGTAAAACGAATATATACGTAATATCAACTACATAAAAACGTGAAAAAGTCATTATTACCAAATTTGAGGATTTTAACTTCGAATCATAAAGCGACGTTTCGTATTTTTAGACCCTAGAAAAGACGTATAAAATGTTGCTTCCAATACAAATGATAAAAATCATGTGTTTTCATTAAAATTAACTAAAATGTTCCTGATTTTCGTTTATATTACCAATGGAAGATGTACACGTAAAAGCGTTCTAATCCGGCTGAAACGTCGATATATGCAATAAAAACAACTTCTCCCTTTTTCAATATCTTACTCAGTATTAACGAGAAACAAATAGATGATTGAAAATGAAGTATTTAAGGTTTTTTGATCAATTATGTGTTTGCATTATTTTTATCGTATATTAATGAATTAATAACAATAAACTGAAAATTCAAAAAACGTGGAAAAAATTCAAAATATTGCCTAATTCTATGATATTTTTAAATCACATAAAGGAAAAGGGGATGATAAAGGTCGAAATATTGCTAAATTCGATGATTTTTAGTACAAAACAAAATGCAAGAAAACTTGCTTAAAATGCAAATTTGCGAAAATCTGAGATTGAAGGCCAAATCACATATCGTGAAACATGAATAGTATCGAAATATTGGTAAAACGAATATACCTACGAAATCAACTACATGAAAACGTGAAAAAGTCATTATTACCATATCTGAGGTTTTAACTTCAAATCATAGAGCGAGGTTTCGTATTTTTAGACCCTAGAAAAACATAAAGATGTTGTTTCAATACAAATGATAAAAATCAATGTGTTTTCATTAGAATTAACTAAAATGTTCCTGATTTTCTGTTTATATTCCGATGGAAGATGTACACGTGAAACCGCTCTAATCCGGCTGAAACGTCGATATATGCAATAAAAACAGAACTTCTCCCTCTCATACCTTACTCAGTATTTTAACGAGAAACAAATAGTTGATTGAAAATGAAGTTTAAGGTTTTTTCTAATCAATTATGTGTTTGCATCATTTTGATCGTATATTTAATGAATTAATAGCAATAAACTGAAAATTCAAAAAACGTGGAAAAACAGCAAAATATTGCCTAATTCGATGATATTTTTTTAATCACATAAAGGAAAAGGGGATGATAAACGTCAAAATTTCCTGAATTCGAAGATTTTAGTACGAAACAAAATGCAAGAAAACTTGCTTAAAATGTAATTTGCGAAAATCTGAGATTGAAGGCCAAATCATATATCGTGAAACATGAATAGTATCGAAATATTGGTAAAAATGAATATATACGTAAATCAAACTACATGAAAACGTAAAAAAAGTCATTATTATACCAAATTTGAGGATTTTACCTTCGAATCATATAGCGACGTTTCGTATTTTTTAGACCCAAAAAGACGTATAAAGATGTTGCTTCAATACAAATGATAAAAATCAATGTGTTTTATTAAAATTAAGTAAAATGTTCTTGATTTTCGGTTTATATTAGCGATGAAAGATGTACACGTAAAACCGTTCTAATTCGGCTGAAACGTCGATATATGCAATAAAAACAGAACTTCTCCCCTTTTCATATGTTATCAGTATTGTAACGAGAAACAAATAGATGATTGAAAATGAAGTTTAATGTTATTTTCTAATCAATTATGTGTTTGCATCATTTTTATCGTATATTTAATGAATTAATAGCAATTAACTGAAAATTCACAAAAACGTGGAAAAACAGCAAAATATTGCCTAATTCGATGATATTTTGTCTATATCACATAAAGAAAAGGGGATAATAAACGTCAAAATATTGCTGAATTCGATGATTTTTAGTACGAAACAAAATGCAAGAAAACTTGCTTAAAATGCAATATTATGCGAAAATCTGAGATTTGACGGCCAAATCACATATCGTGATACTACATGAAATAGTATCGAAATATTGGTAAAAATGAATATATTTACGTAATATCAAACTACATGAAAAACGTGAAAAAAGTCATTATTATACCAAATTTGAGGATTTTAACTTCGAATCATAAAGCGACGTTTCGTATTTTTTTTACCTTAGAAAAGACGTATAAAGATGTTGCTTCCAATACAAATAATAAAAATCAATGTGTTTTCATTAAAATTAACTAAAATGTTCCTGTTTTTCGGTTTATATTACCGAAGGAAGATGTACACGTAAAACCGTTCTAATCCGGCTGAAACGTCGATATAAGCAATAAAAACAGAACTTCTCCCCTTTTCAATATCTTAATCAGTATTTTAACGAGAAACAAATTGGTGATTGAAAATGAAGTGTTTAAGGTTAATTTCTAATCAATTATGTGTTTGCATCATTTTTATCGTATATTTAATGAATTAATAGCAATAAACTGAAAATTCACAAAAACGTGGAAAAACAGCAAAATATTGCCTAATTCGATAATATTTTGTTATATCACATAAATGAAAAGGGGATGATAAACGTCAAAATATTGCTGAATTCGATGATTTTTATTACGAAACAAAATGCAAGAAAACTTGCTTAAAATGCAATATTATGCGAAAATCTGTGATTTGAAAGCCAAATCACATATCGTGATACTACATGAAATAGTATCTAAATATTGGTATAAATGAATATATTTACGTAATATCAAACTACATGAAAAACGTGAAAAAAGTCATTATTAAAACAAATTTGAGGATTTTAACTTCGAATCATAAAGCGACGTTTCTTATTTTTTAGACCCTACAAAAGACGCATAAAGATGTTGCTTCCAATACAAATGATAAAAATCAATGTGTTTTCATTAAAATTAACTAAAATGTTCCTGATTTTCGGTTTATATTACCGATGGAAGATGTACATGTAAAACCGTTCTATTCCGGCTGAAACGTCGTTATATGCAATACAAACAGAACTTCTCCCCTTTCAATATCTTACTCTGAATTTTAACGAGAAACAAATAGATGATTGAAAATGAAGTATTTAAGGGTATTTTCTGATCAATTATGTGTTTGCATAATTTTTATCGTATATTTAATGAATTAATAACAATAAACAGAAAATTCACAAAAACGTGGAAAAACGGCCTAATTCGATGATGTTTTGTTTAAATCACATAAAGGAAAAGGGGATGATAACGGTCAAAATATTGCTAATCCGATGATTTTCAGTACAAAACAAAATGCAAGAAAACTTGCTTAAAAATGCAAAATTTACGAAATTCTGAGATTTGAAGGCCAAATAATATCGTGAGAAAACATGAAGTAGTATCGAAATATTGGTAAAGACGAATATATATATATACGTAAAATCACACTACATGAATAACGTGAAAAAAGTTACTATACTACCATATTTGAGGATTTTAACTTCAAATCATAGAGCGAGGTTTCGTATTGTTTAGATCCAAGAAAAGACATGACAATGTTGTTTCAAATACAAATGATGAAATCAATGTGTTTTCATTAGAATTAACTAAAATGTTCCTGATTTTCCGTTTATATTACCGATGGAAGATGTACACGTAAAACCGCTCTAATCCGGCTGAAACGTCGATATATGCAATAAAAACAGAACTTTTCCCCTTTTCAATATCTTACTCAGTATTTTAACGAGAAACAAATAGATGATTGCAAATGAAGTATTTAAGGTTAATTTCTAATCAATTATGTGTTTGCATCATTTTTATCGTATTTTTAATGAATTAATAACAGTAAACTGAAAATTCACAAAAACGTGGAAAAACAGCAAAATATTGCCTAATTCGATGATATTTTGTTTATATCACATAAAGGAAAAGGGGATGATAAATGCAAGAAAACTTGCTTAAGGTGGCATATTCATTTAAATTCATGTAAATTAAAAGTGGTTCAATTTGCTTATAAATTTATGTATGAAATGGATATAGAAAGGGCTGCAACTGGTCCAAGTTTCGCCCTCACACCCATAACAGAGAAGGAGAAAAAAAATACTCAACATATCATGCAACGAATGTTCTACATTCTCAAATAATCTCAGGGAACACATGTGTCAACTAAAATGTCTACTATGTGTTGTAGAAGCACAAACTCTTGTAATAATTGTAATATGTATGTGCAATATATATATATATATATATGTATTTTTTTTTTTTTTTTTTTGACAATTTTTTTTTTCGTTTGTTATCAAGGGATTTGCCTGATCTTGCACACCTTGCTCAATGGATGCCTATCTGCAAGTGTTCCAATTATGAACGAAATCTGTCGAAGTCAAGCTCAGCTACAGGTGGCCGAACTTGGATCTTTATTTTACTCTGGAAAGAAATTTACAACTTCAAAGTACTTCAGAGCTTTTATTTATTAATCAATTAACATGCAAATTACACCTTATATGTAGAGTTTGTGCTTCTACAGCATTTAGTAGACATTTTAGTCCAATGTCCATTTGTTGGTTTTATAATAATTTATAAACATCATATATTGCATATTTTTGGAAGGGTAACTTTGAATAATTATATTATTGCACTAAACACTTTTTTGATAAAACTGATCACTACAATCCTTTATTATCTGCTAAATTTATTATCCGAGTGTTACAGAAAGGATTTTAGTTGACACATTTGTTCCCTGAAACTATTTGAAAATGTTGAAAATTCGTTGCATAATACGTTGTCTATTTTCTTTCTCCTTTTCTGTTTAGGATGTGATAGTGAAACTTGGACCAGTTGCAGCCCTTTCTATACCCATTTCATACATACATTTATAAGCAAATTGAACCACTTTTAATTTACATGAATTTAAATGAATATGCTCTCGTAAAATGCAATATTATGCGATAATCTGAGATATGAAGGCCAAATCACATATCGTGATACTACATGAAATAGTATCGCAATATTGGTAAAATTGAATATATTTACGTAATATCAAACTACATGAAAACCGTGAAAAAGTCACTATTATACCAAATTTGAGGATTTTAACTTCGAATCATAAAGGGACGTTACGTATTTTTTAGACCCTAGAAACGACATATAAAGATGTTGCCTCCAATACAAATGATAAAAATCAATGTGTTTTCATTAAAATTAACTAAAATGTTCCTGATTTTCGGTTTATATTACCGATGGAAGATGTACACGTAAAACCGTTCTAATCCGGCTGAAACGTCGATATATGCAATAAAAGCAGAACGTCTCCTCTTTTCAATATCTTACTCAGTACTTTAACGAGAAACAAATAAATGATTGAAAATGAAGTATTTAAATTTATTTTCTGATCAATTATGTGTTTACATAATTTTTCTCGTATATTTAATTAAATAATAACAATAAACTGAAAGTTCACAAAAACGTTGGAAAACGGCAAAATATTGCCTAATTCGATGATATTTTGTTTAAATCACATAAAGGAAAAGGGGATGATAAAGGTCAAAATATTGCTAAATTCGATGATTTTTTAGTACAAACAAAATGCAAGAAAACTTGCTTAAAATGCAAAATTTGCCCAATTCTGATAATATGAAGGCCAAATCACATATCGTGAGAAAACATGAAGTAGTATCTAAATATTGGTAAAAACTAATATATATACGTAAAATCACACTACATGAATAACGTGAAAAAAGTCACTATATTACCATATTTGAGGATTTTAACTTCAAATCATAGAGCGAGGTTTCGTATTATTTAGATCCAAGAAAAGACATATGACAATGTTGTTTCAAATACAAATGATAAAAATCAATGTGTTTTCATTAGAATTAACTAAAATGTTCCTGATTTTCCGTTTATATTACCGATGGAAGATGTACACGTGAAACCGCTCTAATCCGGCTGAAAGGTCGATATATGTAATAAAAACAGAACTTCTCCCCTTTCCAATATCTTACTCAATATTTTAACGAGAAACAAATAGTTGATTGAAAATGAAGTGTTTAAGGTTAATTTCTAATCAATTATGTGTTTGCATCATTTTAATCGTATATTTAATGAATTAATAGCAATAAACAGAAAATTCACAAAAACGTGGAAAAACAGCAAAATATTGCCTAATTCGATAATATTTTGTTTATATGACATAAAAGGAAAAGAGGATGATAAACGTCAAAATATTGCTGAATTCGATGATTTTTAGTACGAAACAAAATGCAAGAAAACTTGCTTAAAATGCAATATTATGCGAAAATCTGTGATTTGAAGGCCAAATCACATATCGTGATACTACATGAAATAGTATCTAAATATTGGTAAAAATGAATATATATACGTAATATCAAACTACATGAAAAACGTGAAAAAATTATTATTAAAACAAATTTGAGGATTTTAACTTCGAATCATAAAGCGACGTTTCGTATTTTTTAGACCCTACAAAAGACGTATAAAGATGTTGCTTCCAATACAAATGGTAAAAATCAATGTGTTTTCATTAAAATTAACTAAAATGTTCCTGATTTTCGGTTTATATTACCGATGGAAGATGTACATGTAAAACCGTTCTACTCCGGCTGAAACGTCGTTATATGCAATACAAACAGAACTTCTCCCCTTTTCAATATCTTACTCTGAATTTTAACGAGAAACAAATAGATGATTGAAAATGAAGTATTTAAGGTTATTTTCTGATCAATTATGTGTTTGCATAATTTTTATCGTATATTTAATGAATTAATAACAATAAACAGAAAATTCACAAAAACGTGGAAAAACGGCCTAATTCGATGATGTTTTGTTTAAATCACATAAAGGAAAAGGGGATGATAACGGTCAAAATATTGCTAATCCGATGATTTTCAGTACAAAACAAAATGCAAGAAAACTTGCTTAAAAATGCAAAATTTACGAAATTCTGAGATTTGAAGGCCAAATAATATCGTGAGAAAACATGAAGTAGTATCGAAATATTGGTAAAGACGAAATATATATATACGTAAAATCACACTACATGAATAACGTGAAAAAAGTTACTATACTACCATATTTGAGGATTTTAACTTCAAATCATAGAGCGAGGTTTCGTATTGTTTAGATCCAAGAAAAGACATGACAATGTTGTTTCAAATACAAATGATGAAATCAATGTGTTTTCATTAGAATTAACTAAAATGTTCCTGATTTTCCGTTTATATTACCGATGGAAGATGTACACGTAAAACCGCTCTAATCCGGCTGAAACGTCGATATATGCAATAAAAACAGAACTTTTCCCCTTTTCAATATCTTACTCAGTATTTTAACGAGAAACAAATAGATGATTGCAAATGAAGTATTTAAGGTTAATTTCTAATCAATTATGTGTTTGCATCATTTTTATCGTATTTTTAACGAATTAATAACAGTAAACTGAAAATTCACAAAAACGTGGAAAAACAGCAAAATATTGCCTAATTCGATGATATTTTGTTTATATCACATAAAGGAAAAGGGGATGATAAATGCAAGAAAACTTGCTTAAGGTGGCATATTCATTTAAATTCATGTAAATTAAAAGTGGTTCAATTTGCTTATAAATTTATGTATGAAATGGATATAGAAAGGGCTGCAACTGGTCCAAGTTTCGCCCTCACACCCATAACAGAGAAGGAGAAAAAAAATACTCAACATATCATGCAACGAATGTTCTACATTCTCAAATAATCTCAGGGAACACATGTGTCAACTAAAATGTCTACTATGTGCTGTAGAAGCACAAACTCTTGTAATAATTGTAATATGTATGTGCAATATATATATATAAATTTTTTTTTTTTTTTTTTTTTTTACAATTTTTTTTTCATTTTTATCAAGGGATTTGCCTGATCTTGCACACCTTGCTCAATGGATGCCTATCTGCAAGTGTTCCAATTATGAACGAAATCTGTCGAAGTCAAGCTCAGCTATAGGTGGCCGAACTTGGATCTTTATTTTACTCTGGAAAGAAATTTACAACTTCAAAGTACTTTAGAGCTTTTATTTATTAATCAATTTACATGCAAATTACACCTTATATGTAGAGTTTGTGCGTCTACAGCATTTAGTAGACATTTTAGTCCAATGTCCATTTGTTGATTTTATAATAATTTATAAACATCATATATTGTTTATTTTTGGAAGGGTATCTTTGAATAATTATATTATTGCACTAAACACTTTTTTGATAAAACTGATCATTACAATCCTTTATTATGTGCTAAATTTAATATCTGAGTGTTACAGAAAGGATTTTAGTTGACACATGTGTTCCCTGAAACTATTTGAAAATGTTGAAAATTCGTTGCATAATACGTTGTCTATTTTCTTTCTCCTTTTCTGTTTAAGATGTGATAGTGAAACTTGGACCAGTTGCAGCCCTTTCTATACCCATTTCATACATACATTTATAAGCACATTGAACCACTTTTAATTTACATGAATTTAAATGAATATGCCCTCGTAAAATGCAATATTATGCGATAATCTGAGATATGAAGGCCAAATCACATATCGTGGTACTACATGAAATAGTATCGCAATATTGGTAAAATTGAATATATTTACGTAATATCAAACTACATGAAAAACGTGAAAAAGTCACTATTATACCAAATTTGAGGATTTTAACTTCGAATCATAAAGGGACGTTTCGTATTTTTTAGACCCTAGAAAAGACGAATAAAGATGTTGCCTCCAATACAAATGATAAAAATCAATGTGTTTTCATTAAAATTAACTAAAATGTTCCTGATTTTCGGTTTATATTACCGATGGAAGATGTACACGTAAAACCGTTCTAATCCGGCTGAAACGTCGATATTTGCAATAAAAACAGAACGTCTCCTCTTTTCAATATCTTACTCAGTATTTTAACGAGAAACAAATGAAGTTTCGATTTGAAAATGAAGTATTTAAATTTATTTTCTAATCAATTATGTGTTTACATAATTTTTATCGTATATTTAATTAAATAATAACAATAAACTGAAAGTTCACAAAAACGTGGAAAAACGGCAAAATATTGCCTAATTCGATGATATTTTGTTTAAATCACATAAAGGAAAAGGAGATGATAAGGTCAAAATATTGCCAAATTCGATTGATTTTTAGTACAAAACAAAATGCAAGAATTTTTTTTTTTTTTTTTTAATTAATTAATTTACGTAATATCAAACTTCATGAAAACGTAAAAAAAGTCATTATTATACCAAATTTTAGGATTTTACCTTCCAATCATAGAGCGACGTTTCGTATTTTTTAGACCCTAGAAAAGACGTATAAAGATGTTGCTTCCAATACAAATGATAAAAATCAATGTTTTTTCATTAAAATTAACTTCCTAAGATGTTAGGAATTAAACTTCCTAACTTCTCTGTGACTCATCTGAGTTTCCAGTTTCCAGCCACGTCCCCCTCGTTCTGTTATTATTACGTGTGAACATTTCATCTATTTCCCACTTTGTCAATTCCTCTGAGTATTTTATATGTGCCTATCATATCTCCTCTCTCCCTTCTTTTCTCTAGTGCCGTAAGGTTCAGTTCCTTCAAACGCTCTTCATATCCCATCCCTCGTAACTCTGGGACAAGCCTCGTCGCAAATCTCTGAACCTTCTCCAGTTTCTTTGTGTTTCTTCACGTGGGGGCTCCATGATGGCGTGGCATACTCTAAGACGGGTCTCACGTAGGCAGTGTAAAGCGCCCTAAATGCCTCCTCATTTAGGTTTTTGAATGAAGTTCTAATTTTCGCCAGTGTAGAGTACGCTGCTGTCGTTATCCTATTTATATGTGCCTCAGGAGTTAGATTAGGTGTCACATCCGCTCCCAGGTCTCTTTCTCGAATCGTTACAGGTAGGCTGTTCCCCTTCATTGTGTACTGTCCCTTTGGTCTCCTATCACCTGATCCCATTTCCATAACTTTACATTTACTGGTGTTAAACTCCAGTAGCCATTTCCCTGACCATCTCTGCAACCTGTTTAAGTCCTCTTGGAGGATCCTACAATCGTCGTCTGTCACTACTCTTCTCATTAATTTTTCGTCATCCGCAAACATTGACATGTATGATTCCACTCCTGTAAACATATCATTACGTAAATTAGAAAGAGGATTGGTCTCAACACCGATCCTTGAGGTACTCCACTTGTAACTGTTCGCCAGTCCGACTTCTCGCCCCTTACCATTACCCTCTGGCTCCTTCCTGTTAGGTAGTTCTTTCACCCATACTAGGGCCTTTCTGCTTACTCCTGCCTGCCTCTCAAGTTTGTATAGCAGTCTCATGTGCGGTACTGTATCAAAGGCCTTTTGGCAGTCAAGAAATATGCAGTCTTTCCAGCCTTCTTTGTCCTGCCTATCCTTGTTACTTTATCATAGAATTCTAAAAGGTTTGTTAGGCATGATTTTCCTGTCCAGAACCCATGTTGGTGCTTGTTTACAAACCCAATGCTCTCCAGGTGCTCAACAAGTCTTAGCCTAATTATTCTTTCAAGTATTTTGCAGGGGAATGCTTGTCAGTGATACGGGTCTGTAGTTAAGTGCCTCCTCCCTATCACCTTTCTTGAAAATCGGTACGACATTTGCCTCCTTCCAGCAACTGGGCAATTCTCCCGACATAAGTGACTCATTAAAGATCATTAGCCAGAGGCACGCTGAGAGCCTGCGCCTGCTCTTTAAGTATCCACGGTGATACTTTGTCTGGTCCAACAGCTTTATTTGCATCCAGTGTTGTCAACTGTTTCATACCTACCTCTGCTGTCACCTCTATATCTGATAATCTTTCATCTAGGTTAATCGCTTCTAACAATGGGAGCTGCTCAGGCTCGGTTGTGAACACTACCATGGAATTTTGCATTCAGTACCTCGCAAGATTTCCTTGTCACTTTCTGTATATGCCCACTTCTGTTTTCCTCAATCTTGTCAATTGGTTCATTTACCGACATCTTCCTTCTTATATGGCTATATAGTAATTTAGGTTGCTTTTTCGCTTTGACTGCAATATCATTCCTCATAATTTCTTTTCCGACACTCGTCTTATTTTAATGGAATCATTCCTAGCTCTGTTACATCTAATCCTGTTGTCCTCTGTCCTTTGTCATCAGTACTTCCTCCACTCCCTCCTGCTTCTCACCTTTGACTTCCTGACACTGTCTATTAAACCAGGGGTTATTATATTCCCCTCCTGCTTTTTCCTTTATTGTTGGAATAAATCTCTCTTCAGCCTCCTTGCATTTCAATATGACTTGGTTCATCATACTTTGCACTGTTTTCCTCTAAGTTCTTCCTTCCACTGCACTTCTCCCAGGTAGTCCCTTATCCTTCTGATAGTCCCCTTTTCTGTAATCAAGTCTCCTTTCCCGGACCTCTTGTCCTTTGGTCACAATTTTAAGCTCCATCATGTAGTCAAAGACTAGGACACAATGGTCACTGGCTTCCTAGTGGTATTTCATGTTCCCCTGCTCGATGTCTTCTACATTCTGGGTGAAAATGAGATCTAAGAGCTGTGCGTATCCCCTCCTCTTTCCCTAGTATCTTCCTTCACATGCTGTGTTAGGAAATTCCTGTCAATAACGTCTACCAGCTTCGCTCCCCAGGTCTCCTCCCCGCCATGGGGATTCCTCGTTTCCCAATCTATCTCTCCATGATTTAGGTCCCCCATGACCAGCAGCTGCGCTCTCATTCTATGCTCTATAGTTGCTGCCCTTTGTGTGTGTGTATGTGTGTATTATACTATATTCCTGTTAAAAGTCCAGCCCGTCCTCATAAATAAAGTCCAGAGTTCATTCCATGCACCCGGCAAACACCCTTTTTATGAAAGGAAAACGGTTTACACACGACTCACAACTGATGACATCCGAACACTTCCGGAACAAGTGCTTCGCTTACGAATTTTGTTCGAACCACAACGCTGTAAATGCTTCACCCACGTACTACAAATACAAATAATCGCCAACACAACCTAAACACCTAACCTAACTAATGCATAAATATGCACAGTAAGCCAATATACTAAATGGTAATTTATATTTAAGAAAATTCCCATTTTGAATGAACAGCATGTTAAAATTATTGAATGCGTCTTTGGGGCCGACCACTGGATGGAATGGACTTGAGAGGACGGGTTGTTCAGGCTGGGATCCTGTTCTATTATCTGTTTCTCATTTACTAAGAAAAAAGCTTAAAAGATCCAAATATGTTATATATTAAGGAGCGTGAAGCACCTATCCGATTCCTTCAAGATACCAACTTTTCCGGGCATCCTAAAATAGTTAGAACTTGTAAAAACTTGTTTTTACTTCTGGAAATATTAATATGAAAATCAATATCAAATACTGACAAGTTTTTTGTTCCTGTCAGAGTTGTGGAAAATGTGAATAACGCGTCGACAAATGTCGCTGGTGAATAGGATCCTCTATGGATCGTCTGTATAGGGGATTCGAAACTGTTTATGTTAACTAAACCCATATTTGATTTCCTCTACACATGGCGTTGTGATTATTGGGGCTCTGACCAGGCCTCGTGGTTGGCGGTCTGGTCATATAAACTGTTAGACGCCGCGACTTGCATTATAACCCATCCTTCCAAGCAATTTGTGAATTCTTGATTTTGCCAAATAAAATTAAATGAAATGTGTACTTAGACTTAGATGCTTAGGTTAGGTTAGGTTCTGTTCGTAATTCTGTGTGTTTGTGGTCCATGGAGTGAGGCATTCGCAGAGCTGCAATTTGAACAAAGGACATCAGAGAAGTAAGTAATTATCAAAAGAAGGCACCAAACCAGGAAGGCTATGTAGCACCATCAAATGCACAGAATTATCAAAGGGCGCTAAATATCATCAAGGATGCCAATACGAGAACAAAAACGCATAAGGCGAACGATATCAAAAGTATCCGAGTCACCAAGAATTCTATTGAGGGACAAGTGACCGCGAGGGGCGGTCGGAAAGCAAGACACACGCTCGTCCTGGAAGTCAGGACATTCAAGAAGGACATGCACGACCGTAAGAGGGACACTGCAACTAGGACAATAAGGAGCAGAGCGGCGCTCCATCAAGTGACCATGGGTTAAGCGAGTATGGCCAATACGCAACCTTGCCAGAGCTGTTTCCCATCGCCGGTTACGGTGGTAGGAGGACGGCCACGAGGAAACACAACATTTAAGAGTACGTGGTTTGTTACCAGTAACAGACGACCAAGAAGCCTGCCAACGGGAAAGGACGGAGGAATGGATAACCGGGTAAAAGTCGGAATATGGAATACCTTTACGAGATATGGGACAAGAGTGGACAGCTTCCTTGGAGGCAGCATCCGCACGCTCATTGAAAGACACACCAATATGGCTGGGAACCCAACAAAACTCAACCGACTTAAATTTACTGTGAACAAGAAACAGCCAATGTCGGATCTCGACAACTACTGGATGAACATGATTAAAGGACCTGAGAGCCATGAGGGCACTACGAGAGTCAACAACAACTACAAAGGAAGACTGACAACGAGAAAGCAGGAGACGAAGAGCATAGAGAATAGCATAAAGTTCCGCTGTAAAGATGCTAGTCTCCGGAGGTAAACGACACATATAAGTGCGATCAGGAAAAACAACAAAGTAGCCAACACCGTCCGCAGACTTAGACCCATCGGTGAAGACAGAAACGGAGCGGGAGTGAGAAGAAAAATGCTCAAGGAAAAGGCGTTTTAGAACCGTAGGAGGGGTAAAAGCTTTAGTGATACGGGTCAAGGGAGTACAAAACCGCGGAAGAGGGACTCTCCATGGGGCAAAGAATGAACAACACGAGGAGAAACATTAGAAATACGAACGGAAAGAGAATCCTGGAAGCGAGATAACTGGACAGAAAGAGGGAGGTGATGAAGAGGAACAGGAACCGCAGGAGGGGTAAAAGTTAAAGCATGACAGAGGCGAGAGGAAGGATGTTGTAAGGACCGCGCAAGATAGCGAAGACAGTAGTGATCACGGCGGTCCTGGAGAGACAGGAAGCCGGTGTCAACATACAAGCTAAGGACGGGAGTCGAACGAAAGGCACCAGAACTGAGGCACAACCCAGTATGGTGCAAAGCATCAAGACGGCGAAGAGTAGAAGGAGAAGCAGACGAGTAAGCAGGACAACCATAATCGAGCTTAGACAGGACGAGAGAGGAATGTAAAGCAAGGAGAGTGCGCCTATCTGCCCCCCAAGAAGTATGGGACAAGACCCGAAGGAGGGTAAGGGCCATAGAGCACTCAACACGGAGGTAAGAGATATGGGGAGACCAAGACAAACGAGTGTCAAGGAATAACCCCAAAAGCTTCGCGGAATCTTTGTATTCAAGGGGATGACCATAAAGTGACAAAGAGGGACGAAGAACGACCCGTTTCCGCGTAAAAGTCATGGCACAAGTCTTAGAAGTAGAGAACTTGAAGCCATGATCGGTGGCCCAAGACGACACGGCATCAATTGCAAGTTGAAGCCGGCGCAGAAGGAGAGGCGAATCATCACCCCGACAGCAAAGGGTAAGATCATCGACATAGAGAGCGGAGAAGACACCAGAAGGAAGAGAGGAAAGAAGACCATTGAGGGCAACCAGAAAAAGAGTAGTGCTCAGAACACTACCCTGGGGCACACCTTCGTATTGCTGAAAAGAGGCAGAGAGAGCAGTACCAAGGCACACCCGAAAGGAACGACGAGAGAGGAAGCTGCGGAGAAAGAGAGGGAGATGACCACGAAGGCCAAAAGAATGAAGTTGAGATAGAATATGATATCGCCAAGTGGTGTCGTAAGCCTTTTCCAGGTCAAAAAGGACGGCAACAACGGAGGTCTTCGCAGCAAAAGCAGTACGAATATAGACCTCCAAGTTCACCAGGACATCTGTCATGCTGCGGCACTTGCGGAAACCAAATTGAGAAGGGGAGAGGAGGTGATGGTGTTCCAGGAACCACATCAGACGAACGTTAACCATACGTTCAAAGAGTTTGCAGACACAACTTGTGAGAGCAATAGGGCGAAAGTCCTTAGGGGAAGTACACAGAGACCCCGGTTCGCGAACAGGGAGGACAACGGCATCGAGCCAGTCCTCAGGGATTGACGACGACTCCCAGATCCGATTATACAGACTCAGTAAATACTGAGACGTGCACGGAGGGAGATGGCGAAGCATCTCATAATGAATACCATCGGAGCCCGCCGCCGTAGAACCGCAGAGGGCCAGGGCAGAACGAAGTTCAGAGAGAGAGAAGGGATCATTAAAGGGAAGCTGACGACAAGTGCAGAAATCTAAAGGACGAGACTCAAGGACAGGTTTACGAAGAAGGAAAGATTGGGGAAGATGAAGACCAGAGCTAACAGAAGAAAAGTGGGAACCCAGTACGAAAGCGACCTGCAACGGGTCCGCCACAAGAGTATAATGGAGGTGAAGGACCGGTAAACATCGGGAACGAACTTACCCGCTATCTTGCGGATACGCTTCCAGATCTGGGCCAGAGGAGTTTCGGACGTAATAGTGACTTTTTCACGTTATTCATGTAGTGTGATTTTACGTATTCGTTTTTACCAATATTTCGATACTACTTCATGTTTTCTCACGATATGAGATTTGGCCTTCAAATCTCAGAATTTCGCAAATTTTGCATTTTTAAGCAAGTTTTCTTGCATTTTGTTTTGTACTAAAAATCATCGAATTTAGCAATATTTTGACCTTTATCATCCCCTTTTCCTTTATGTGATTTAAACCAAATATCATCGAATTAGGCCGTTTTTCCACGTTTTTGTGAATTTTCAGTTTATTGTTATTAATTCAATAAATATACGATAAAAATTATGCAAACACATAATTGATCAGAAAATAACCTTAAATACTTCATTTTCAATCATCTATTTGTTTCTCGTTAAAATACTGAGTAAGATATTGAAAAGGGGAGAAGTTCTGTTTTTATTGCATATAACGACGTTTCAGCCGGAATAGAACGGTTTTACGTGTACATCTTCCATCGGTAATATAAACCGAAAATCAGGAACATTTTAGTTAATTTTAATGAAAACACATTGATTTTTATCATTTGTATTGGAAGCAACATCTTTATACGTCTTTTCTAGGGTCTAAAAAATACGAAACGTCCCTCTATGATTCGAAGTTAAAATCCTCAAATTTGGTATAATAATGACTTTTTTCACGTTTTTCATGTAGTTTGATATTACGTAAATATATTCATTTTTGCCAATATTTCGATACTATTTCATGTAGTATCACGATATGTGATTTGGCCTTGAAATCTCAGATTTTCGCATAATATCGCATTTTAAGCAAGTTTTCTTGCATTTTGTTTCGTACTAAAAATCATCGAATTCAGCAATATTTTGACGTTTATCATCCCCTTTTCCTTTATGTGATATAAACAAAATATCAAAATTAGGCAATATTTTGCTGTTTTTCCACGTTGTTGTGAATTTTCAGTTTATTGCTATTAATTCATTAAATATACGATAAAAATGATGCAAACACATAATTGATTAGAAATTAACCATAAACACTTCATTTTCAATCAACTATTTGTTTCTCGTTAAAATACTGAGTAAGATATTGGAAAGGGGAGAAGTTCTGTTTTTATTGCATATATCGACGTTTCAGCCGGATTAGAGCGGTTTTACGTGTACATCTTCCATCGGTAATATAAACGGAAAATCAGGAACATTTTAGTTAATTCTAATGAAAACACATTGACTTTTATCATTTGTATTTGAAAGTGTGATTGTACGAAAATATATTCATTTTACCAATATTTCGATAATACTTGATGTTTTCTCACGATATGTGACTTGGCTTTAAATCTGAGAATTTCGCATAATATTGCATTTTGAAGCAAGATTTCTAACGTTTTGTTTTGTACTAAAAATCATTAAATTTAGCAATACTTTGATGTTTATCATCCTCGTTTCCTTTATATGATTTAAACAAAATATCATCGAATTAGGCAATATTTTGCCGTTTTTCCATGTTTTTGTGAATTTTCAGTTTATTGTTCTGCATTTTCAGTTTATTGCTCTGCATCCCTCAAGGGAGGGATGCAGAGGCAGTAGAAGGGGATGCAGAGGCTCTTGAGAGTGATGCAAAGGCTCAAGAGAGGGATGCAGAGGCTCATGAGAGGGATGCAGGAGTTCAAGAGAGAGATGAAGAGGCTCAGGAGAGTGATTCAGAGGCTTACGAGAGTGATGCAGAGGCTTAAGAGAGGGATGCACAGGCTCAAGCGAGGGATGCAGAGGCTCAAGAGAGGGATGCAGAGGCTCAAGAGAGGGATGCAGAGGCACAAGAGAGGGATGCAGGGGCTCATGAGAGGGATGCAGGAGTTCAAGAGAGTGATGCAAAGGCTCAAGAAAGGGATGCAGAATCTTAAGAAAGTGATGAAGAGGCTAAAAAAAGGGATGTAGAGGCTCAAAAGAGTGATGCAGAGGCTGAAGAGAGTGTTGCAGAGGCATAAGAGAGTGTTGCAGAGGCTTAAGAGAGTGATGCAGAGGATCAAGAGAGTGATGCAAAGGCTCAAGAGAGTGATGCAGAGGCTGAAGAGAGTGTTGCAGAGGCTTAAGAGAGGGATGCAGAGGCTCAAGAGAGTGATGCAATGGCTCAAGAGAGTGATGCAGAGGCTGAAGAGAGTGTTGCAGAAGCTTAAGAGAGGGATGCAGAGGCTCAAGAGAGTGATGCAATGTCTCAAGAGAGTGATGCAGAGGCTGAAGGGAGTGTTGCAGAGGCTTAAGAGAGGGATGCAGAGGCTCAAGAGAGTGATGCAATGGCTCAAGAGAGTGATGCAGAGGCTGAAGAGAGTGTTGCAGAAGCTTAAGAGAGGGATGCAGAGGCTCAAGAGAGGGATGCAGAGGCTTAAGAGAGTGATGCAGAGGCTGAAAAAAGTGTTGCAGTGTCTTAAGAGAGGGATGCAGAGGCACAAGAGAGTGATGCAAGACTCAAGAGAGTGATGCAGAGGCTGAAGAGAGTGTTGCAGAGGCATAAGAGAGGGATGCAGAGGCTCAAGAGAGGGATGTAGAGGCTTAAGAGAGGGATGCAAAGGCTCAAGAGAGTGAT
The DNA here is from genome assembly GCF_040958095.1 of Procambarus clarkii. Classification (NCBI taxonomy): domain Eukaryota; kingdom Metazoa; phylum Arthropoda; class Malacostraca; order Decapoda; family Cambaridae; genus Procambarus; species Procambarus clarkii. Next base: position 49,278 of record NW_027190060.1, read on the forward strand.
GCAAAGGCTCAAGAGAGTGATGCAGAGGCTTAAGAGAGGGACTCAGAGGCTCAAGAGAAAGATGTAGTGGCTCAAGAGAGTGATGCAGAGGCTCAAGAGAGGATGCAGAGGTTGAAGAGAGAGATGCAGACGCTTAAGAGAGTGATGCAGAGGTACAAGAGAGTGATGCAGATGTACAAGAGAATGCAGAGGCTTAATAGAGTGATGCAAAGGCTCAAGAGTGTGGTGCAGAGGCTTACGAGAGTGATGCAGAGGCTCAAGAGAGGGATGTAGAGGCTCAAGAGAATGATGCGGAAGCTTAAGAGAATGATGCAGAGGCTTATGATAGTGATGCAGAGGCCCAAGAGAGTGATGCAGAGGCTCAAGAGAGGGATTCAGCGGCTCAAGAAATGGATGCAGAGGCGTAAGAGAGTAATGCAGAGGCTCAAGAGAGGGATGTAGAGGCTCAAGAGAGTGATGCAGAGGCCTAGGAGAATGATGCAGAGGCTCAAGAGAGGGATGAAGAGGCTGAGGAGAGTCATGCAGAGGCTCATGAGAGGGATGCAGAGGCTTAAGAGAGTGATTCAGAGGCTTAACAAAGTGATGCAGAGGCTCAAAATAGGGATGCAGGGGCTTAAGAGGGTTATGCAGAGGCTCAAGAGAGTGATGCAGTGGCTCAAGAGAGGGATGCAGAGGCTGAAGAGAGTGATGCAGGGGCTCAAGAGACTGATGCAGAGGAAGAAGAGAGGGACGCAGAGGCTCAAGAGAGTGATGCAGAGGCTCACGAGAGTGATGCAGAGCCTAAAGAGAATGATGCAGAGGCTCAAGAGAGGGATGCAGAGGCTCAAGAGAATGATGCAGAGGCTCAAAAGAGTGATGCAGAGGATGAATCACTTTCTTATCACTTCGATCACTTTCTTAAGCCTCTCCATCACTCTCTTAAGCCTTTGCATCACTCTTGTAACCCTCTGAATCACTCTCTTGAGCCTTTGCATCCCTCTCTTGAGCCTCTGCTTCATTCCCAAGAGCCTCTGCATCCCTCTCTTGTGCCTCTTCATCCCTCACTTGAGCCTCTGCATCCCTCTCTTGAGCCTCTGCATCCCTCTCTTGAGCCTCTCCATCCCTCTCTTGAGCCTCTGCATCCCTCTCTTAAGCCTCTGCATCACTCTCTTAAGCCTCTGCATCACTCTCGTAAGCCTCTGAATCACTCTGTTGAGCTCTGCTTCACTCTCTTGAGCCTCTCGATCACTCTCTTCAGCCTCTGCATCCCTCTCTTAAGCCTCTGCATCACTCTCTTAAGCCCCTGCATCATTCTTTTGAGCCTCTGCATACCTCTCTTAAGCCTCTACATCATTCTCTTGTGCCTCTGCATCACTCTCTTGAACCTCTGCATCACACTCTTAAGCGTCTGCATCTCTCTCTTCATCCTCTGCATCCCTCTCTTGAGCCTCTGCATCACTCTCTTGAGCCTCTACATCTTTGTCTTGAGCCTCTGCATCCCTCTCTTAAGCCTCTGCATCACTCTCTTGAGCCTTTGCATCACTCTCTTGAGCCTTTGCATCCCGCTCTTAAGTCTCTACATCCATCTCTTGAGCCTCTGCATCCCTCTATTATGCCTCTGCAACACTCTCTTCAGCCTCTGCATCACTCTCTTAAGCCTCTGCATCCCTCTCTTGAGCCTCTGCATCCCTCTCTTAAGCCTCTGCAACACTCTCTTCAGCCTCTGCATCACTCTTTTGAGCCTCTGCATCCCTTTTTTTAGCCTCTGCATCACTTTCTTAAGATTCTGCATCCCTTTCTTGAGCCTTTGCATCACTCTTTTGAACTCCTGCATCCCTCTCATAAGCCCCTGCATCCCTCTCTTGTGCCTCTGCATCCCTCACTTGAGCCTCTGCATCCCTCTCTTGAGCCTCTGCATCCCTCACTTGAGCCTGTGCATCCCTCTCTTGAGGGTTGCAGAGCAATAAACTGAAAATGCAGAACAATAAACTGAAAATTCACAAAAACGTGGAAAAACGGCAAAATATTGCCTAATTCGATGATATTTAGTTTAAATGACATAAATTTAATGATTTTTAGTACAAAACAAAACGTAAGAAAACTTGCTTAAAAATGCAATATTATGCGAAATTCTCAGATTTAAAGCCAAGTCACATATCGTGAGAAAACATTAAGTATTATCGAAATATTGGTAAAAATGAATATATTTCGTACAATCACACTACATGAAAAACGTGAAAAAAATCGCTATATTACCAAATTTGAGGATTTTAACTTCAAATCATAAAGCGAGGTTCCATATTATTTAGATCCTAGAAAAGACATATAAAGATGTTGTTTCCAGTACAAATGATAAAAATGAATGTGTTTTCATTAAAATACTCTAAAATGTTCCTAATTTTCCGTTTATATTACCGATGGAAGATTTACACCTAAAACCGCTCTAATCCGGCTGAAACGTCGATATATGCAATAACAACATAACTTCTCGCTTTTTCAATATCTTTCTCAGTTTTTTAACGAGAAACAAATACTTGATTGAAAATTAAGTATTTAATGTTAATTTCTAATCAATTATGTGTTCGCATCATTTTTATCGTATATATAATCAATTTTTAACAATAAACTGAAAATTCACAAAAACGTGGAAAAACGGCAAAATATTGCCTAATTCGATGATATTTTGTTTAAATCACATAAAGGAAAAGAGGATGATAAACGTCAAAATATTGCAAAATTCAATAATTTTTAGTACAAAATAAAACGTAAAAAAACTTGTTTAAAAATGCAATATAATGCGAAATTCAAAGATTTAAGGCCAAATCACATATCGTGAGAAAACATGAAGTAGTATCGAAATATTGGTAAAATGTAGTGTAAAATGTAGCCCCTTTTCCTTTATGTGATTTATACAAAATATCGTCGAATTAGGCAATATTTTGTCGTTTTTCCACGTTTTTGTGAATTTTCAGTTTATTGTTATTTTCATTTCATTTTTTTTTCATTTTTCATTCATTTTTCATTTCATTTTCATTTCATTCATTTAATACGATAAAAATTATGCAAACACATAATTGATCAGAAAATAACCTTAAATACTTCATTTTCAATCATCTATTTGTTTCTCGTTAAAATACTGAATAAGATATTGAAAAGGGGAAAAGTTCTTTTTTTATTGCATATATCTACGTTTCAGCCGGATTAGAACGGTTTTACGTGTACATCTTCCATCGGTAATAACAACCGAAAATCAGGAACATTTTAGTTAATTTTAATGAAAACAAATTGATTTTTACCATTTGTATTAGAAGCAACATACGTCTTTTCTAGGGTCTAAAAAATACGAAACGTCGCTCTTTGATTCGAAGTTAAAATCCTCAAATTTGGTATAATAATGACTTTTTTCACGTTTTTCATGAAGTTTGATATTACGTAAATATATTCATTTTTACCAATATTTCGATACTATTTCATGTAGTATCACGATATGTGATTTGGCCTTCAAATCTGAGATTTTCGCATAATATTGCATTTTAAGCAAGTTTTCTTGCATTTTGTTCATTACTAAAAATCATCGAATTCAGCAATATTTTGACGTTTATCACCTCCTTTTCTTTTATGTGATATTAACAAAATATCATCGAATTTGGCAATATTTTGCTGTTTTTCCACGTTTTTGTGAATTTTCAGTTTATTTCTATTAATTCATTAAATATACGATAAAAATGATGCAAACACATAATTGATTAGAAATTAACCTTAAACACTTCATCTTCAATCAACTATTTGTTTCTAGTTAAAGTACTGAGTTAGATATTGAAAAGGGGAGAAGTTCTGTTTTATTGCATATATCGACGTTTCAGCCGGATTAGAGCGGTTTTACGAGTACATCTTCCATCGGTAATATAAACCGAAAATCAGAAACATTTTAGTTAATTCTAATGAAAACACATATATTTTTATCATTTGTATTGGAAACAACATTGTCATATGTCTTTTCTTGGATCTAAATAATACGAAACCTCGCTCAATGATTTGAAGTTAAAATCCTCAAATATGGTAATATAGTGACTTTTTTCACGTTATTCATGTAGTGTGATTTTACGTATATATATAAATTCGTTTTTACCAGTATTTCGATACTGCTTCATGTTTTCTCACGATATGTGATTTGGCCTTCAAATCTCAGAATTTCGCAAATTTTGCATTTTAAGCAAGTTTACTTGCATTTTGTTTTGTACTAAAAATCATCGAATTTAGCAATATTTTGACCTTTATCATCCCCCTTTTCCTTTATGTGATTTAAACCAAATATATTATCGAATTAGGCCGTTTTTCCACGTTTTAGTGAATTTTCAGTTTATTGTTATTAATTCATTAAATATACGATAAAAATTATGCAAACACATAATTGATCAGGAAATAACCTTAAATACTTCATTTTCAATCATCTATTTGATTCTCGTTAAAATAGTGAGTAAGATATTGAAAAGGGGAGATGTTCTGTTTTTATTGCATATATCGACATTTCAGCCGGATTAGAACGGTTTTACGTGTACATCTTCCATCGGTAATATAAACTGAAAATAAGGAACATTTTAGTTCATTTTAATGAAAACACATTGATTTTTATCATTTGTATTGGAAGCAACATCTTTATACGTCTTTTCTAGTGTCTAAAAAATACGAAACGTCGCTCTATGATTCGAAGTTAAAATCCTCAAATTTGGTATAATAATGACTTTTTTCACGTTTTTCATGTAGTTTGATTTTACGTAAATATATTCATTTTTACCAATATTTCGATACTATTTCATGTAGTATCACGATATGTGATTTGGCCTTCAAATCTCAGAATTTCGCAAATTTTGCATTTTTAAGCAAGTTTTCTTGCATTTTGTTTTGTACAAAAATCATGGAATTTAGCAATATTTTGACCTTTATCATCCCCTTTTCCTTTATGTGATTTAAACAAAATATAATCGAATTAGGCAATATTTTGCGGTTTTTCCACGTTTTGTGAATTTTCAGTTATTGTTATTAATTCATTAAATATACGATAAAAATAATGCAAACACATAATTAATCAGAAAATAACCTTAAATACTTCATTTTCAATCATCTATTTGTTTCTCGTTAAAATACCGAGTAAGATATTGAAAAGGGAAGAAGTTCTGTTTCTATTGCATATATCGACGTTTCAGCCGGATTAGAACAGTTTTACGTGTACATCTTCCATCGGTAATATAAACCAAAACACAGGAACATTTTAGTTAATTTTAATGAAAACACATTGATTTTTATCATTTTTCTTGGAAGCAACATCTTTATACGTCTTTTCTAGTGTTTAAAAATACGAAACGTCGCTCTATGATTCGAAGTTAAAATCCTCAAATTTGGTATAAGAATGACTTTTTTCATGTAGTTTGATATTACGTAAATATATTCATTTTTTACCAATATTTCGATACTATTTCATGTAGTATCACGATATGTGATTTGGCCTTCAAATCTCAGATTTTCGCATAATATTGCATTTTAACCAAGTTTTCTTGCATTTTGTTCCGTACTAAAAATCATCGAATTCAGCAATATTTTGACGTTTATCATCCCCTTTTCCTTTATGTGATATAAACAAAATTTTTATCGAATTAGGCAATATTTATCCGTTTTTCCACGTTTTTGAGAATTTTCAATTTATTTTTATTAATTTATTAAATATACGAAAAAAATGATGCAAACACATAATTGATCAGAAAATAACCTTAAATACTTCATTTTCAATCATCTATTTGTTTCTCGTTAAAATACTTAGTAAGATATTTGAAAGGGGAGAAGTTCTGTTGTTATTGCATATATCGACGTTTCAGCCGGATTAGAGCGGTTTCACGTGTACATCTTTCATCGGTAATATAAACGGAAAATCGGTAACATTTTAGTTAATTCTAATGAAAACACATTGATTTTTATCATTTGTATTTGAAACAACATTGTCATATGTCTTTTCATGGATCTAAATAATACGAAACCTCGCTCTATGATTTGAAGTTAAATTCCTCAAATATGGTAATATAGTAACTTTTTTTACGTTAATCATGTAGTGTGATTTTACGTATATATATTAGTTTTTACCAATATTTCGATACTACTTCATGTTTTCTCACGATATGTGATTTGGCCTTCATATCTCAGAATTTGGCAAATTTTGCATTTTAAGCAAATTTTCTTGCATTTTATTTTGTACTAAAAATCATCGAATTTAGCAATATTTTGACCTTTTATCATCCCCTTTTCCTTTATGTGATTTAAACAAAATATCATCGAATTAGGCAATATTTTGCCGTTTTTCCACGTTTTTTGAATTTTCAGTTTATTGTTAATAATTCATTAAATATACGATAAAAATGATGCAAACACATAATTGATTAAACAAATAACCTTAAATACTTAATTTTCAATCACAAATTTGTTTCTCGTTAAAATACTGAGTAAGATATTGAAAAGGGGAGAAGTTCTGTTTTTATTGCATATATCGACGTTTCAACCGGATTAGAACGGTTTTACGTGTACATCTTCCATCGGTAATATAAACCGAAAATCAGGAACATTTTAGTTAATTTTAATGAAAACACATTGATTTTTATCATTTGTATTGGAAGCAACATCTTTATACGTCTTTTCTAGGGTCTAAAAAATACGAAACGTCGCTTTATGATTCGAAGATAAAATCGTCAAATTTAGTATAATAATGACTTTTTTCACGTTTTTCATGTAGTTTGATATTACGTAAATATATTCATTTTTACCAATATTTCGATACTATTTCATTTAGTATCACGATATGTGATTTGGCCTTCAAATCTCAGATTTTTTCATAATATTGCATTTTAAGCAAGTTTTCTTGCATTTTGTTTCGTACTAAAAATCATCGAATTCAGCAATATTTTGACGTTTATCATCCCCTTTTCCTTTATGTGATAAAGAAAATATTTTCGAATTAGGCAATATTTTGCTGTTTTTCCACGTTTTTGTGAATTTTCTGTTTATTGCTATTAATCATTAAATATACGATAAAAATGATGCAAACACATAATTGATTAGAAATTAACCTTAAACACTTCATTTTCAATCAACTATTTGTTTCTCGTTAAAATACTGAGTAAGATATTGGAAAGGGGAGAAGTTCTGTTTTTATTGCATATATCGACGTTTCAGCCGGATTAGAGCGGTGTCACGTGTACATCTTCCATCGGTAATATAAACGAAAAATCAGGAACATTTTAGTTAATTCTAATGAAAACACATTGATTTTTATCATTTGTATTTGAAACAACATTGTCATATGTTTTTTCTTGGATCTAAATAATACGAAACCTCGCTCTATGATTTGAAGGTAAAATCCTCAAATATGGTAATATAGTGACTTTTTTCACGTTATTCATGTAGTGTGATTTTACGTATATATATTAGATTTTACCAATATTTCGATACTACTTCATGTTTTCTCACGATATGTGATTTGGCCTTCATATCTCAGAATTTCGCAAATTTTGCATTTTAAACAAGTTTTCTTCCATTTTGTTTTGTATTAAAAATCATCGAATTTAGCAATATTTTGACCTTTATCATCCCCTTTTCCTTTAAGTGATTTAAACAAAATATCATCGAATTAGGCAATGTTTTGCCGTTTTTCCACGTTTTTTTTAATTTTAAGTTCATTGTTATTAATTCATTATATATACGATGAAAATGATGCAAACACATAATTGATTAGAAAATAACCTTAAATACTTCATTTACAATCACCAATTTGTTTCTCATTAAAATACTGAGTAAGATATTAAAAAGGGGAGAAGTTCTGTTTTTATTGCATATATCGACGTTTCAGCCGGATTAGAACGGTTTTACGTGTATATCTTCCATCGGTAATATAAACCGAAAATCAGGAACATTTTAGTTAATTTTAATGAAAACACATTGATTTTTATCATTTGTATTGGAAGCAACATCTTTATAAGTCTTTTCTAGGGTAAAAAAAATACGAAACGTCGCTCTATAATTCAAAGGTAAAATCCTCAAATTTGGTACAATAATGACTTTTTTTACGTTTTTCATGTAGTTTGATATTACGTAAATATATTTATTTTTACCAATATTTCGATACTATTTCATGTAGTATCACGATATGTCCTTTTGTCTTCAAATCTAAGATTTTCGCTTAATATTGCATATTATGCAAGTTTTCTTGCATTTTGTTTCGTACTAAAAATCATCGAATTCAGCAATATTTTGACGTTTATCATCCCCTTTTCCTTTATGTGATATAATCAAAATATCATCGAAATAGGCAATATTTTGCTGTTTCTTCACGTTTTTGTGAATTTTCAGTTTATTGCTATTAATTCATTAAATATACGATAAAAATGATGCAAACACATAATTGATAAGAAATTAACCTTAAACATTTTCAATCAACTATTTGTTTCTCGTTAAAATACTGAGTAAGATATTGGAAAGGGGAGAAGTTCTGTTTTTATTGCATATATCGACGTTTCAGCCGGATTAGAGCGGTTTTACGTGTACATCTTCCATCGGTAATATAAACGGAAAATCAGGAACATTTTAGTTAATTCTAATGAAAACATATTGATTTTTTATTTGTATTTGAAACAACATTGTCATATGTTTTTTCTTGGATCTAAATAATACGAAACCTCGCTCTATGATTTGAAGTTAAAATCCTCAAATATGGTAATATAGTGACTTTTTTCACGATATTCATGTAGTGTGATTTTACGTATATATATTAGATTT
>NW_027190061.1:2500-58009 GCF_040958095.1 Procambarus clarkii
CATAGGATGGTATGTGTAGAACATTAGTTAAAGTATTAAGTATTTTGGAATAATTATTATTTATTCTCACCCCTCCCCCCCTCTCTCCCTGTTGATTCAATTAAGGTTAATTGTGAATTATTACTGGAGATGGTTGAAGACTTGTTCGTAATCAGAAAAAATGATTTCCTTAAAATTAAACACATAAAGTAGTTTAATTTTGGTCCTATTGATCCTAATTTTTGTAAGAGGGAAGAAGTACAAAGCCGGTGGGGGGGGGCGGGAGATTTAGAGGTGGTATAAAGAGGGAGAACAGGAGAAGAGGTGTAGGTGAGGTGAAAAGAGGGATGAAGAGGGAGTGAAGGAGGTACTGGGGGAGGTAAGAGGACGATGAGAAGGACTGGTGCTGGGAGGGAGGACTACGGGAAGGGTAAGAAGGGAAGGACTAGCAGCGGGAGGGAGGGAGGGAAGGAAGACAGTAAGGAGGGCGAGAGTGAGAAACGGCGGAAGGAGTGAGAACGAAGGTAAAGAACTGCCCCGAGAGTTAAGACGATGGGAAGGGCGGGATGGAATAGGGGCGGGTATGGGAAGGGCAGAAGGAGGGAGGATGAGCAGGGTTACGGGAGGGTGGAAAAAAGAAGGAGCCGGTACGGGAGGAGGGAGTTTGGGAAAACGATAGGAGACGGAGTGGGGAGTATGTAGATAGATTAATGGTTAGATAGATGAGTAGATGGATAGATGGAAAGAGAAGTAGATGAATAAATAGATTGATAGATAAGTAGAATGATAAATGGATAGATTAATGGAAAATGAGTTAGTAGGATCGTCGGATACAAATAGATAGAGATATAGATATAAATAGTAATAGATAGATATATGGATGGATACGTTGATTGATAAATATATACATTGACGGATAGACGGATCCATAGATGAGTTGATGGATGAAAAGACAGATGAGTAGATGGATGGATAAACAGTCGAGTAGATGGACGGATACATAGTAAGATAGATGTATATAATGAAAAATTGTTGGTTTATGGGAAGATAGATTGATGGATTGACAATTATAAATAGATAAATAAAGGGCTACATTGATGGATACATTTGTGCTAGGTGAACAGGTGAATCAGGTTAAAGAATATCTGCCGATTTCCTCTTGCGTCAACCGGGATTCGAACGAGGACCTTAAGAATTACAACCAATAAACTCTCTCCATTTAGACAGTTGGCTACTAGTTCGCGTGTGTGTGTGTGTGTACTCACCTATTTGTGCATGCGGGGGTTGAGCTATGGTTCTTTGGTCCCACCTCTCAACTGTCAATCAACTGGTGTACAGATTCCTGAGCCTACTGGGCTCAATCATATCTACATTTGAAACTGTGTATGGAGTCAGCCTCCACCACATCACTGCTTAATGCATTCCATCCGTTAACTACTCTGACACTGAAAAAGTTACTTCTAACGTCTCTGTGGCTCATGTGGGTACTCAGTTTCCACCTGTGTCCCCTTGTTTGCGTCCCACCAGTGTTGAATAGTTTATCCTTGTTTACCCGGTCGATTCCTCTGAGGGTTGTGTAGGTTGTGATCATGTCTCCCCTTACTCTTCTGTCTTCCAGTGCCGTAAGGTGCATTTCCCGCAGCCTTTCCTCGTAACTCATGCCTCTTAGTTCTGGGACTAGTCTAGTGGCATACCTTTGGACTTTTTCCTGCTTCATCTTCTGCTTGACAAGATACGGACTCCATGCTGGGGCCGCATACTCCAGGATTGGTCTTACATATGTGGTGTACAAGATTCTGAATGATTCCTTACACAGATTCCTGAAGGCTGTTCTGATGTTAGGCAGTCTCGCATATGCCGCAGACGTTATTCTTTTTATGTATGCTTCAGGAGACAGGTTTGGTGTGATATCAACTCCTAGATCTTTCTCTCAGTCCGTTTCATTAAGTTCTTCATCTCCTATTCTGTATCCTGTGTCTGGCCTCCTGTTTCCACTGTGTGTGTGTGTGTATGCGTGTGTGTTAGTGAGAAATAAATGTAGTTGATATAAAAGAGGAAAAATACATTTGTTAGAAAGGCGGGGTCCAAGAGCTAATAACTCGATTTTGCAGACACAAATAATAAATACAAGGAATAAATACACACACACACACACATTAGTTGATAAAGGACTGTTTTGTGTGTATACCTATGTATACTATTGTCAGGAGCGACAGACAAGTGCACCTATGTGTGTTTATGTGTACCTGCAATTGGACTGACATGTGTACGGTAATTATCTGTGTGTTAATTGTAAAAGGAACATATTAGTGAATGTTTTTTTTATGTAAATTGAATGACATATATACATGTACGCGTGTTTAGTGTTACTGTAATTTATAATGTTAGCGTGTGTACGTTTGAATGACATAGTGTCCCATCATTGTCACATTTTTTGTTACATGTTTACTATTGTCAGGAGCGACAGACAAGTGCAGCTATGTGTGTCTATGTGTACCTGCAATTGGACTGACACGTGTATGGTAATTATCTATCTGTCCATTGTTAAAGGAACATATTAGTGAATGTTTATTTATGTAAATTGATTGACATATGTACGTGTACGCGTGTTTAGTGGTACTGTAATTTACATACTTAACAGGTTTATGTTTGAATTAAATAGTATCCCATCATCGTCTCATTTTTTGTTACTATTTTGCTGTTCATTCTCAATCTCTCTGACTCCCGAGGACCATTTGTGCTCATGTGTGTTTATTAAAGGAAAATAATCATATTTTGTTTACAAAATAACTTGTATTTATTTTCCCAAAAAATGTTTTCAAAGAAAAAGTAATTGTCTAGTAAGCATTCATTTTTCTAACATACAAGACAGTTACTCACTACCTTACAGCAGTCAGGAACACTTTTGTTACTATCTCTTCACAGCGTCTTTTACATAAATACCCTATCTTAACAAATTCAATCATTAAATTCATAACTGGCAACCCCCTCGGCCCCCTCCCCCACAGGTCCAAGGCCACCGAGTGACTAACCCCACACCAATTCCCCAACCCAGGAAGCATCATTCCTTTCCCCTAACCTCTCCCAAATTATGTTTTTGACGAGTACACGCACTACGGGGCCTGACAGCTGAGTAGACAGCGCTCTCAACTCGTAATCCTAGCGTCCGTGTTCGATCCTCCGGTGATGGCAGAAACGAAACTGGGCAGTTTCTTTCACCCTGTTGTTCCTGTAACCTAGCAGTAAATAGGTACCAGGGATTTAAAAAGCTGTTATGGGCTGCTTCCTCTGTGTGTGTGTGTGTGTGTGTGTGTGTGTGTGTACTCACCTAGTTGTACTTGCGGGGGTTGAGCTCTGGCTCTTTGGTCCGGAGTGTGTGGAAAAATTTGTGTTAGTTACAAGTTAGTAATAGTTGATGGTGAATACTAACCCAAGCACGATCTCGTATAATACACTACACACGCCAACCCCCCCTCTCTCCCCCCAAATCACTCTACCTAAGTCATTAACAAATTAATACACATCAATTAATACACCAAAAATACTAACTATAAATAAAGGGTCCAAATTTGAGACAAACAGCGACTCCAGCGTGGTCTAGTCGGATGAGAACGTGTTCTCATCTGGATAGATTGCGATCGAGCCTGTCGGAACGGTTACGTAACTACAGGGCACTAATTTATGTGGTCCCCTCCTGTAGCTGCCTCTGTATCGAAAGGTTCTCTGGATAGCTGGAATTAGCCTGACTCCTAGTAAAGTAGGGAAGAGGTGAAATCCGTTGGGACCACGGACGGATACCTTGGATCCATTGACCTAGGGCAGGTCTAATCACCTGGGATTCGAACCCACGGTGGGAATAAGGGAAAAGAGTTGAAGGGAGGGACACAAATGGTTCCAGAAACCAAACTACACATAAACCCGGACACTCACACACACACACACACACACATACACACACACACACACACACACACACTCACCAGGACACTCACAGGGACACTCACTCAGACACACATCCATACACACACACTGTAATAAGGAAGACCATCTGAGGGAACACAGATTGCCTCGTGGACCCACAGGTATACCCGAACACACACACTCACCCGGACACTCACAGGGACACTCACCCAGACACACATTCATAGACACATTCTCAGTCGACTTGAGAATGGTCAAGGACTTACCGAAACGTCGTCGTTCCTTCACCTTCTAGTGTGTGGTCTGGTCAACATACTTTAGCCGCGTTATTGTGACTCATCGCCTGCATCCATAGACACAAACTGTGATAAAGAAGACCATCTGAGGGGACACAGATGGCCTCGTGGTCTCACAGGTATAACCGGACACACACTCACCCGAACACTCACACAGACACACATCTATACACAAAAACTGTGATAAGGGAGACCATCTGAGGGGACACAGATGGCCTCGTGGACCCACAGGTATAACCGGACAAACACTCCCCCAAACACTCACAGGGACACTCAAACAAACACACAGACAGACATCCATAGACTCAAAAATAAATTTTTATACCGAAAATTTAAAAATTAATGATAAATAAGGCAACGAAACGAAAAAATAAATACAATTTAATCATAATATTTATATTACAACCCCCAAACTCATCCAGCTCCTTGGATTGCGGGCAGGAAGCATGGATGCTGTGAGCCATTCCTCTCTGGATCTCCACACTAAGGCGCTGAAAGAGAAAACTGACGGCTGTAGGGTCTCTAGTTGTTTCAATTAGCTTCGACCCCAGCTCCTTCAAAAAACTTGCAGCACTTTTACCCCAGGCACCAAGTGTCTCTGAGGCAATGGGGACAAAATTGTAGTAGTGATCAAGGTCTCCGTTTTTATGTGACTTGGCTGCTTCCCAGTGATTGGCAGCACCTCCTGCCTGAGCAGCACTGAAGTTAACATAGGTGTTGCCTAAAGTTGAAACGCAAGTGTAGTCCCACAATAACTGTCTACCATTCTTCCAGGGGTTCACCGTGATCCCATCTGGGCGACCAACAGGCTCATCAGAGTTGCGGGGCAATACGGAACGGGACTCTCTCTCTGCTGGACAACCTTCCGTGATAAGGCTTCTCTTTATAATGTCGTTAACATCGCAGTGTCTTGCATGCCATCCTCCTGTCCTTTGGCAGAGAAGGCCATGTCGTCCGTACCTGTCGGCCACTGCCTCGCCACCAAAACCCCTGTATTCGGTGTGGATTCGGGCAGTGAGGCGGAGAGCCACAGCCATTCAGAGGGCCTGTGGTGAGACGAGTGCTAGTAGCTGATATTGGGGGTTGCTAATAGCAAGTCCTCTGCATGGGGAGCTGCTACAGCTCTAAGTCGGGCAGTATCATGTGGTGTTGTCGCAGCTTACAGTAATGTTGGAGCTACTTTGTCGGCAATGGGGCGATCCCAACTGGATTGCTTATGGGCTTATATATATATATATATATATATATATATATATATATATATATATATATATATATATATATATATATATATATATATATATTATATATATATATATATATATATATATATATATATATATATATATATATATATATATATATATATATATATATATATATATATATATATATATATATATATATATATATATATATGTATATATATATATATATGCTGGAGGCTGTAGCTATCCACAGATTTTTTTGAATATATTTATTATTATATTATTAAGGCTTATTTTTACCAAATTAGAGGGGAAATGGTCTGAGGTAGGGAACGGACATAGGATGGTAGGTGTAGACATTAGTTAAAGTATTTTGGAATAATTATTATTTATTCTCACCCCTCCCCCCCTCTCTCCCTGTTGATTCAATTAAGGTTAATTGTGAATTATTACTGGAGATGGTTGAAGACTTTTTCGTAATCAGAAAAAATGATTTCCTTAAATTAAACACATAAAGTAGTTTAATTTTGGTCCTATTGATCCTAATTTTTGTAAGAGGGAAGAGGTACAAAACCGGTGGGGGGGGCGGGAGATTTAGAGGTGGTATAAAGAGGGAGAACAGGAGAAGAGGTGTAGGTGAGGTGAAAGAGGGATGAAGAGGGAGTGAAGGAGGTACTGGGGGAGGTAAGAGGACGATGAGAAGGACTGGTGCTGGGAGGGAGGACTACGGGAAGGGTAAGAAGGGAAGGACTAGCAGCGGGAGGGAGGGAGGGAAGGAAGACAGTAAGGAGGGCGAGAGTGAGAAACGGCGGAAGGAGTGAGAACGAAGGTAAAGAACTGCCCCGAGAGTTAAGACGATGGGAAGGGCGGGATGGAATAGGGGCGGGTATGGGAAGGGCAGAAGGAGGGAGGATGAGCAGGGTTACGGGAGGGTGGAAAAAAGAAGGAGCCGGTACGGGAGGAGGGAGTTTGGGAAAACGATAGGAGACGGAGTGGGGAGTATGTAGATAGATTAATGGTTAGATAGATGAGTAGATGGATAGATGGAAAGAGAAGTAGATGAATAAATAGATTGATAGATAAGTAGAATGATAAATGGATAGATTAATGGAAAATGAGTTAGTAGGATCGTCGGATACAAATAGATAGAGATATAGATATAAATAGTAATAGATAGATATATGGATGGATACGTTGATTGATAAATATATACATTGACGGATAGACGGATCCATAGATGAGTTGATGGATGAAAAGACAGATGAGTAGATGGATGGATAAACAGTCGAGTAGATGGACGGATACATAGTAAGATAGATGTATATAATGAAAAATTGTTGGTTTATGGGAAGATAGATTGATGGATTGACAATTATAAATAGATAAATAAAGGGCTACATTGATGGATACATTTGTGCTAGGTGAACAGGTGAATCAGGTTAAAGAATATCTGCCGATTTCCTCTTGCGTCAACCGGGATTCGAACGAGGACCTTAAGAATTACAACCAATAAACTCTCTCCATTTAGACAGTTGGCTACTAGTTCGCGTGTGTGTGTGTGTGTACTCACCTATTTGTGCATGCGGGGGTTGAGCTATGGTTCTTTGGTCCCACCTCTCAACTGTCAATCAACTGGTGTACAGATTCCTGAGCCTACTGGGCTCAATCATATCTACATTTGAAACTGTGTATGGAGTCAGCCTCCACCACATCACTGCTTAATGCATTCCATCCGTTAACTACTCTGACACTGAAAAAGTTACTTCTAACGTCTCTGTGGCTCATGTGGGTACTCAGTTTCCACCTGTGTCCCCTTGTTTGCGTCCCACCAGTGTTGAATAGTTTATCCTTGTTTACCCGGTCGATTCCTCTGAGGGTTGTGTAGGTTGTGATCATGTCTCCCCTTACTCTTCTGTCTTCCAGTGCCGTAAGGTGCATTTCCCGCAGCCTTTCCTCGTAACTCATGCCTCTTAGTTCTGGGACTAGTCTAGTGGCATACCTTTGGACTTTTTCCTGCTTCATCTTCTGCTTGACAAGATACGGACTCCATGCTGGGGCCGCATACTCCAGGATTGGTCTTACATATGTGGTGTACAAGATTCTGAATGATTCCTTACACAGATTCCTGAAGGCTGTTCTGATGTTAGGCAGTCTCGCATATGCCGCAGACGTTATTCTTTTTATGTATGCTTCAGGAGACAGGTTTGGTGTGATATCAACTCCTAGATCTTTCTCTCAGTCCGTTTCATTAAGTTCTTCATCTCCTATTCTGTATCCTGTGTCTGGCCTCTTGTTTCCACTGTGTGTGTGTGTGTGTATGCGTGTGTGTTAGTGAGAAATAAATGTAGTTGATATAAAAGAGGAAAAATACATTTGTTAGAAAGGCGGGGTCCAAGAGCTAATAACTCGATTTTGCAGACACAAATAATAAATACAAGGAATAAATACACACACACACACACATTAGTTGATAAAGGACTGTTTTGTGTGTATACCTATGTATACTATTGTCAGGAGCGACAGACAAGTGCACCTATGTGTGTTTATGTGTACCTGCAATTGGACTGACATGTGTACGGTAATTATCTGTGTGTTAATTGTAAAAGGAACATATTAGTGAATGTTTTTTTTATGTAAATTGAATGACATATATACATGTACGCGTGTTTAGTGTTACTGTAATTTATAATGTTAGCGTGTGTACGTTTGAATGACATAGTGTCCCATCATTGTCACATTTTTTGTTACATGTTTACTATTGTCAGGAGCGACAGACAAGTGCAGCTATGTGTGTCTATGTGTACCTGCAATTGGACTGACACGTGTATGGTAATTATCTATCTGTCCATTGTTAAAGGAACATATTAGTGAATGTTTATTTATGTAAATTGATTGACATATGTACGTGTACGCGTGTTTAGTGGTACTGTAATTTACATACTTAACAGGTTTATGTTTGAATTAAATAGTATCCCATCATCGTCTCATTTTTTGTTACTATTTTGCTGTTCATTCTCAATCTCTCTGACTCCCGAGGACCATTTGTGCTCATGTGTGTTTATTAAAGGAAAATAATCATATTTTGTTTACAAAATAACTTGTATTTATTTTCCAAAAAAATGTTTTCAAAGAAAAAGTAATTGTCTAGTAAGCATTCATTTTTCTAACATACAAGACAGTTACTCACTACCTTACAGCAGTCAGGAACACTTTTGTTACTATCTCTTCACAGCGTCTTTTACATAAATACCCTATCTTAACAAATTCAATCATTAAATTCATAACTGGCAACCCCCTCGGCCCCCTCCCCCACAGGTCCAAGGCCACCGAGTGACTAACCCCACACCAATTCCCCAACCCAGGAAGCATCATTCCTTTCCCCTAACCTCTCCCAAATTATGTTTTTGACGAGTACACGCACTACGGGGCCTGACAGCTGAGTAGACAGCGCTCTCAACTCGTAATCCTAGCGTCCGTGTTCGATCCTCCGGTGATGGCAGAAACGAAACTGGGCAGTTTCTTTCACCCTGTTGTTCCTGTAACCTAGCAGTAAATAGGTACCAGGGATTTAAAAAGCTGTTATGGGCTGCTTCCTCTGTGTGTGTGTGTGTGTGTGTGTGTGTGTGTACTCACCTAGTTGTACTTGCGGGGGTTGAGCTCTGGCTCTTTGGTCCGGAGTGTGTGGAAAAATTTGTGTTAGTTACAAGTTAGTAATAGTTGATGGTGAATACTAACCCAAGCACGATCTCGTATAATACACTACACACGCCAACCCCCCCTCTCTCCCCCCAAATCACTCTACCTAAGTCATTAACAAATTAATACACATCAATTAATACACCAAAAATACTAACTATAAATAAAGGGTCCAAATTTGAGACAAACAGCGACTCCAGCGTGGTCTAGTCGGATGAGAACGTGTTCTCATCTGGATAGATTGCGATCGAGCCTGTCGGAACGGTTACGTAACTACAGGGCACTAATTTATGTGGTCCCCTCCTGTAGCTGCCTCTGTATCGAAAGGTTCTCTGGATAGCTGGAATTAGCCTGACTCCTAGTAAAGTAGGGAAGAGGTGAAATCCGTTGGGACCACGGACGGATACCTTGGATCCATTGACCTAGGGCAGGTCTAATCACCTGGGATTCGAACCCACGGTGGGAATAAGGGAAAAGAGTTGAAGGGAGGGACACAAATGGTTCCAGAAACCAAACTACACATAAACCCGGACACTCACACACACACACACACACACATACACACACACACACACACACACACACTCACCAGGACACTCACAGGGACACTCACTCAGACACACATCCATACACACACACTGTAATAAGGAAGACCATCTGAGGGAACACAGATTGCCTCGTGGACCCACAGGTATACCCGAACACACACACTCACCCGGACACTCACAGGGACACTCACCCAGACACACATTCATAGACACATTCTCAGTCGACTTGAGAATGGTCAAGGACTTACCGAAACGTCGTCGTTCCTTCACCTTCTAGTGTGTGGTCTGGTCAACATACTTTAGCCGCGTTATTGTGACTCATCGCCTGCATCCATAGACACAAACTGTGATAAAGAAGACCATCTGAGGGGACACAGATGGCCTCGTGGTCTCACAGGTATAACCGGACACACACTCACCCGAACACTCACACAGACACACATCTATACACAAAAACTGTGATAAGGGAGACCATCTGAGGGGACACAGATGGCCTCGTGGACCCACAGGTATAACCGGACAAACACTCCCCCAAACACTCACAGGGACACTCAAACAAACACACAGACAGACATCCATAGACTCAAAAATAAATTTTTATACCGAAAATTTAAAAATTAATGATAAATAAGGCAACGAAACGAAAAAATAAATACAATTTAATCATAATATTTATATTACAACCCCCAAACTCATCCAGCTCCTTGGATTGCGGGCAGGAAGCATGGATGCTGTGAGCCATTCCTCTCTGGATCTCCACACTAAGGCGCTGAAAGAGAAAACTGACGGCTGTAGGGTCTCTAGTTGTTTCAATTAGCTTCGACCCCAGCTCCTTCAAAAAACTTGCAGCACTTTTACCCCAGGCACCAAGTGTCTCTGAGGCAATGGGGACAAAATTGTAGTAGTGATCAAGGTCTCCGTTTTTATGTGACTTGGCTGCTTCCCAGTGATTGGCAGCACCTCCTGCCTGAGCAGCACTGAAGTTAACATAGGTGTTGCCTAAAGTTGAAACGCAAGTGTAGTCCCACAATAACTGTCTACCATTCTTCCAGGGGTTCACCGTGATCCCATCTGGGCGACCAACAGGCTCATCAGAGTTGCGGGGCAATACGGAACGGGACTCTCTCTCTGCTGGACAACCTTCCGTGATAAGGCTTCTCTTTATAATGTCGTTAACATCGCAGTGTCTTGCATGCCATCCTCCTGTCCTTTGGCAGAGAAGGCCATGTCGTCCGTACCTGTCGGCCACTGCCTCGCCACCAAAACCCCTGTATTCGGTGTGGATTCGGGCAGTGAGGCGGAGAGCCACAGCCATTCAGAGGGCCTGTGGTGAGACGAGTGCTAGTAGCTGATATTGGGGGTTGCTAATAGCAAGTCCTCTGCATGGGGAGCTGCTACAGCTCTAAGTCGGGCAGTATCATGTGGTGTTGTCGCAGCTTACAGTAATGTTGGAGCTACTTTGTCGGCAATGGGGCGATCCCAACTGGATTGCTTATGGGCTTATATATATATATATATATATATATATATATATATATATATATATATATATATATATATATATATATATATATATATATATATATATTATATATATATATATATATATATATATATATATATATATATATATATATATATTGTGACGATAATCTCCTTCAAGAGATTGAGCCTGCTCTTCCCTCCAAAATTACGTCTTCACAATTATATAAAAAGACTATGGAAGAAATGTCCAACAACGACAACAACACCAGCAAGGCTTGCAAGGGTGAGCAGAAACGTATGCAGCCCGCCACCTGTTCGGACCCAAATCACCAAACTACCCGCTGATCGCTACTGCTCCGCTGATTGGTCGCCGGTCTGGCTGCACCTGCACTCGCCCCCCAATACTACCCGATGTCTGGGGTCGCCCCAACATCAGTCTTCAGAATGTTCCGTGCTTTCGTAGCCAGCACACCTCCCAGCTAGACTCTAGAGTGTACTGAGAGAGGTGGTGGCTTTAAGCCAATATTCCAGCACCTCCCACTTACTGTTGTATTGCACTTCTTGTTATTTTGCCTTAACGTAACTTTTCATTGTGTCATTTAAGTATTCTTATTATTTTGATTGATTGATTTTATTATACATATTTGTTTGTGCATTATTTTCATGTTTTGATTTATTTAACGTAATTAAAATTTCATTGTTAAAGTTTACTTGTGTTTTGTGTGTCTTCTCCTTACCTTACCACAGACGAAGTTCCAGTTTTTCTATTTTTTTTTATAACTATGTGACGAGGCCATACCCCTAGCCTTAAACAGCCGAACACCAACGCGTTACCGTCACAAGTTTTATGGGGGCCTGTCCGGGATCTTCACTCAGGTACTGGTGATAAGTGGTAATTTATGGTAAGCGTATTTAACTTTGTTAACGTAGCTTTACTATTTTTCATTCAATTTCATTTTTTATAAGGTGCGGTGTATTGTGCATTACGAGAGTAACATATAGTGAAGGTGAGACAACTTTGGATTACGTGGTGACTGTAGGCCGCAGTCATACTCTTAATTGGTCATCTCTCCCTCCATGTTATTACTCGTATTTACCATCTATGTCCCTTGAATATTTCTCATTCTGACAGATCATCATATTGGTACCCTGGTACTGTGGTCTGCCCCGGGTCAAGAGTACCCAATCTTCTGCAATCTGACTGTAGGAGGATAAAGAGGGCCATAGTTCCTCTAGCTCGAACTTTAGTTGCTGAATTGGGACCTCAGCAGCAGTTCTCGTCACCAGTTGACACCTCGCACCCCTACACGTCAGTCAGAGATGATGATACATACAACGGTAGGGAATTAGCTTATTTTTTCAGAGCACAAAAGTTCGCTAATTCTGTAAGTATCATATTAAATTCAGTGGGAAAAACTTGCTTTATGTCCTATAGAGACTTGGCAAGGTATGCCTACATCCTTGGACTACCAATTTTACTTTTGAAGCATTTAACTGTTTCATTTGTTTTCGAAACTTTGTTTCATTTGTTAGTAGGATTTTCTTGCCCTTATTCTCTTACATGAGTACCGGGTACAAGATTTCCTGCGCCCTTGCTTTAATTTAACCGTTTAATATCTTTCACTTAACGTTAATTGTTAAAGATCACACAGGATAGGTACCAGTTGCCACGTTGTCCTGTTTCTGACATTTCATTATTGAACATTCGTGTACCTTTATTTGCTAATTTCACCATGTTTCGTCTCCAAACTTTCCGTGCAAATCCAGCAGGTGAAATAGGGACTTTAAGTCGTGCCAAGAGGACTGAACTACAAACTCTTGCACATGAGTATCAACTAGAAGTTCCTTATCAAGCCAACAAAAATGACCTACACAACCTGTTGCTGGATTACTATTTAGAGCAAGGTAAGATAGACTCTGAAACTCATGAAACTTACTATATTGCAGATAAAACTGATTTGGCAACGCTGAAACTCAAACTAGAGCTGGCCAAGATTGAACGTGAGCAGCAAAGGGAAGCCCGTGAGCAGCAAAGGGAAGCCCGCGAACAGCAAAGGGAAGCAGCTGCCATACGAAGGGAAGAACAAGAACATGAGGCTGCCTTAAGAAGGGAAGAAATCGCCCTCAAGGAACGTGAGTTTGCAATGCTCCGTGAGCGGGAACGAGTACAGCTTGAAACCAAACAACGCGAGTTGGAGATTCAACGCGAACATGACAAGCAACAAGCGACTCTGGCTCTTGAGTGTCGTCAACGGGAATACACGTTAGAAACTTCACACCTCGCTCAACGCCAGCAAGCTACTGCCAATCTTCCCGTCAGTTTTAATATATCACATGCAAGTAAGTTAATGCCATCCTTTGTAGAAGCAGAAGTTGATGTTTTTTTCACCACCTTTGAAACCCTTGCTAATCAACTCAGTTGGCCTGTCGACCAATGGGCAACACTTCTCAGAGTCCATCTTACAGGTAGAGCTGCAGTCACACTCAGTACTTTGGCGTCTGAGAATGACTACTACACTCTGAAACAAGCAGTGTTGGACGCCTACCTCCTCTCTACTGAAAGTTATAGAAGGAAATTCCGTGACCACCTGAAGGCAAGTACCACTACCTTCCTCGAGTTTGCTAACACGAAACGGAGGTATTTCATGAAATGGCTGGAAGCAGCACATGTCTCTACTTTTACAGAACTCGTGAACCTGATGCTTGTTGAAGAATTCTTGAGACGTGTGCCGCCTCCTGTCCGCCTCTACTTAGCAGATAAAGAAGAAACCGACTACCTGAAGTGTGCTAAGTCGGCTGACACTTACAGCCTCATCCACCGGCTGACACCTGAACCATCCTCCAGTAAGAAGTCGTGGTACAGTTACGAGAAGGTGAGCCCCGATCAAGCTGGTTCACAACTGTACTGCAAGTATTGTAGACTCTATGGACATACCATAGACAAGTGTGGTAAGTCTCAATACAAGGGAACCACTGACCAACAACGACCCAAACCAACTCCTCCTAAGTCCGGTAAGCCTGTGATGAATGTTGGTGTTGATGTTAATGATCTTTCTCTTTTCAGTAACCACCTGTATACTGGAACTGTCTCTGCCAACGGTTCAAATCCGGAGGGACGTTTCAAATTGAAGATCTTGAGGGACACAGCGGCTCTACAATCGATCATCTTGAAGTCGGCTGTGCCCAACATAGTCTACACCGGGGAAACGGTCTTCATCACTGACCTCACTGCTACTACTCCATACCCTCTCGCCAGAGTCCACCTGGATTGTCCCTACGTGAACGGGGAAGTCCAAGTCGCCGTCAGGGAAAAGCCTTTTCCCATGCCTGGAGTGCAACTTCTCCTAGGCAACGACTTGGCAGACGACCTGCAACCAACCAACCTGATCGTCATGGACAAACCCCAGGTGTGTAACTCTGTGCCAAGTAACCCTATTCTTGAGTATGTTCCAGCAGAGGTTCAAGAGAGTGATGAAGTTTCTCCTCCGGTTCTCGTGACCACCCGTGCACAAGCCGCACGTCCACAGCCAGCTGACTCTACTGCTACCGCTGTCCCTCAAGACCCTCAGAAACTACCCCCGCATCTGACCAAGTTGGAGTTCCGTAAGTTGCAGAGGGAAGATCTTACTTTAACACCATTGTTTTTCCAGGCTGAGACTCAACCCGACAGTATTCCTGGGTTCTTCCTAGAGAACGACTTGCTCTACCGCAGATATAGACCCAGTAAACTGAAGGAGGAGGACGATTGGGCCAACACCGAACAACTTGTGATTCCCACCAGCCTGCGGCCCACTATTCTACACCTGGCCCACGGATCATTCTCCCACTACGGCTTCAACAAGACTTACCATGGGATTCGTCAAGACTACTACTGGCCAGGTATGGTAAATAACGTCAAACAGTACGTAAAACAGTGTCATACATGTCAGATGGCAGGCAAACCGAACGTCTCCATTCCCAGAGCACCACTGATTCCCATACAGGTGCCTGCGGAACCTTTCCACAGACTCATAATAGACTGTGTCGGTCCTTTACCTCGGACCAGTTCAGGTAACGCCTACATCCTAACCATCCTGTGTCCTACCACCAGATTTCCCATAGCAGTTCCAGTGAAGAACATCACGGCTGCTACGGTTATCAAACATCTACTGAAGATCTTCACTCAATACGGATTTCCCAGGGAGATTCAAAGTGACTGTGGCACCAACTTCACCAGTGATCTCTTCAAAAGAACACTGGAGGAGTTCAACATCAAACAGGTATTGTCCAGCCCCTATCATCCTGCTTCACAGGGTTCTCTTGAACGTAGTCATCAGACCATCAAAGCACTCTTGAAAAAGTTTTGTAGTGAAACCTCAAAGGATTGGGATAAGCAGATTGACCTAATAATGTGTATTTTCAGAAGTCTCCCCAATGAGTCCCTAGGAGTATCTCCTTATGAGATGCTCTACGGCCGTAAGTGCCGTACTCCCCTTAAGGCTTTCAAAGACTCTCTCAGAGATGCCACCTTCAGTGAGCATCAGAATGTGCCCCAGTTTCTTCAAAACCTTCAGCACATTCTAGAGAGAGTCCACCGCTTTGCCCATGATAATCTATTGAAAGCCCAGGTGAGAATGAAGACTCATTACGACCAGACCAGCAAAGTAAGAAAATTCAAGCCGGGAGACTTCGTCCTTGCTTATTTCCCTATCCCAGGTTCACCTTTACAAAACAGATTTTCAGGACCCTACTGCGTCAAAGAGTGCAGGAATAATAATAATTATGTGATAGAGACTCCAGATAGGCGGCGGAAGACCCAGCTGTGCCACGTCAACCTCCTGAAGCAATATAATGGTACTCCTCCCACTGTCTTGATTAACTATTCCACATTCACAGAACCCTACATCCACAGTGAGACCTTCCCAGCTTCTCCTCCCGAAAGCACTGACAAGGAGTCAGCGCTTTCTAATTCCGAAATCCTTAATGATCTTCCCAAATACTTTCAGGATAATCATAGTGCACCTCTCGTCAAGATCTTCAGAGAACATCAAGAGTTGTTCAGAGATGATCCCCAAGAGTGTAATGTTACCCAGCACGACATCCAACTGCTCCCCGACACCCGGCCGATTCGTCAACCCTTCTACCGAATCAGCCCGAGCAAGAAGGAAGTCATGCGTGCTGAGGTGCAGTACCTCTTGGACCATGGACTGGCTACACCTTGTGAGTCCCCCTGGGCCTCACCTTGTATCTTGGTGCCCAAACCCCAAGGTAAGGTGCGGTTGTGCACTGACTATCGAAAACTGAACTCTGTCACTGTCAAGGATGCTTACCCCTTGCCAAGGATAGATGACATCCTTGATGCCATTGGTAGTGCCCAGTACTTGTCCCAAGTGGACTTGCTTAAGGGGTACTATCAAGTGTGTCTAACGGAGCGCGCTAAAGAGATATCTGCCTTCATCACTCCTTTTGGACTTTTCAGATATGAACGCCTTCCTTTCGGACTATGTAATGCCCCGGCCACCTTTCAAAGAGCTGTCAACCGTGTCATCCAGGGCTTGGATAACACATACGCCTACCTGGACGATATCGTCGTAGCCTCCAACTCCTGGAGTGAACATCTGCTCCAGCTGCGACGTCTGTTCTCCAAGCTCCTGACAGCCGGCCTCACCATCAACCTGGGCAAGTCCACTTTCGCGAAAGGTAAAGTGCGTTATCTGGGTCATGTTATTGGGAGTGGCAGCATAGCTCCGTTAGACTCACACACTCAAGCCATCCTACAGTATCCACAGCCTACCACCAGGAAGCAGCTCCTGCGCTTCCTTGGTCTTGCTTCTTACTACCGTAGGTTTGTGAGGAATTTCAGTACAGTCGCCACACCTCTAATTCTATTAACCAGTCCCAAGCAACGGTATAATTGGACCATGCAGCAAACCGTTGCTTTTGAACAACTCAAATTCCTCCTCTGTTCTAACCCCATTCTCGCCTCTCCAGATATCACCAAGCCTTTCGTCCTTCATGTCGACGCCAGTGGTACCGGCGTTGGTGGTGTCCTGATGCAACAACGAGGCGAGGAAGTTCTACCTGTCAGCTACTACAGCTACAAACTGAAACCGCACCAGAGGAACTACAGCACTATTGAAAAGGAGCTACTATCCATCGTCCTGAACCTCCAACACTTCGCTCCGTACCTACAAGGCGCCAGGTCTACCACCATCTTCTCAGACCACAACCCTCTCCGCTTCCTACATCAAGCCCAATTCACCAACCAGCGTCTTCTACGATGGGCTCTGTATTTACAAGACTTCAACCTGGAGATCCGCTATATCAAGGGTTCTGACAACACCATAGCCGATGCCCTCTCCAGAGTTTATGAAGTAGAAGCGACTCCATCCATTACTCCACCACATAACGACGTACTTCTTCCAGAACCGCAGGCTTCGGGGGAGAGTTGTGACGATAATCTCCTTCAAGAGATTGAGCCTGCTCTTCCCTCCAAAATTACGTCTTCACAATTATATAAAAAGACTATGGAAGAAATGTCCAACAACGACAACAACACCAGCAAGGCTTGCAAGGGTGAGCAGAAACGTATGCAGCCCGCCACCTGTTCGGACCCAAATCACCAAACTACCCGCTGATCGCTACTGCTCCGCTGATTGGTCGCCGGTCTGGCTGCACCTGCACTCGCCCCCCAATACTACCCGATGTCTGGGGTCGCCCCAACATCAGTCTTCAGAATGTTCCGTGCTTTCGTAGCCAGCACACCTCCCAGCTAGACTCTAGAGTGTACTGAGAGAGGTGGTGGCTTTAAGCCAATATTCCAGCACCTCCCACTTACTGTTGTATTGCACTTCTTGTTATTTTGCCTTAACGTAACTTTTCATTGTGTCATTTAAGTATTCTTATTATTTTGATTGATTGATTTTATTATACATATTTGTTTGTGCATTATTTTCATGTTTTGATTTATTTAACGTAATTAAAATTTCATTGTTAAAGTTTACTTGTGTTTTGTGTGTCTTCTCCTTACCTTACCACAGACGAAGTTCCAGTTTTTCTATTTTTTTTTATAACTATGTGACGAGGCCATACCCCTAGCCTTAAACAGCCGAACACCAACGCGTTACCGTCACAAGTTTTATGGGGGCCTGTCCGGGATTTGAACCCGGGACCTTAGATGACATCCTTGATGCCATTGATAGTACCCCTTAAGCAAGTCCACTTGGGACAAGTATATATATATATATATATATATATATATATATATATATATATATATATATATATATATATATATATATATATGTATATATATATATATATGCTGGAGGCTGTAGCTATCCACAGATTTTTTTGAATATATTTATTATTATATTATTAAGGCTTATTTTTACCAAATTAGAGGGGAAATGGTCTGAGGTAGGGAACGGACATAGGATGGTAGGTGTAGACATTAGTTAAAGTATTTTGGAATAATTATTATTTATTCTCACCCCTCCCCCCCTCTCTCCCTGTTGATTCAATTAAGGTTAATTGTGAATTATTACTGGAGATGGTTGAAGACTTTTTCGTAATCAGAAAAAATGATTTCCTTAAATTAAACACATAAAGTAGTTTAATTTTGGTCCTATTGATCCTAATTTTTGTAAGAGGGAAGAGGTACAAAACCGGTGGGGGGGGCGGGAGATTTAGAGGTGGTATAAAGAGGGAGAACAGGAGAAGAGGTGTAGGTGAGGTGAAAGAGGGATGAAGAGGGAGTGAAGGAGGTACTGGGGGAGGTAAGAGGACGATGAGAAGGACTGGTGCTGGGAGGGAGGACTACGGGAAGGGTAAGAAGGGAAGGACTAGCAGCGGGAGGGAGGGAGGGAAGGAAGACAGTAAGGAGGGCGAGAGTGAGAAACGGCGGAAGGAGTGAGAACGAAGGTAAAGAACTGCCCCGAGAGTTAAGACGATGGGAAGGGCGGGATGGAATAGGGGCGGGTATGGGAAGGGCAGAAGGAGGGAGGATGAGCAGGGTTACGGGAGGGTGGAAAAAAGAAGGAGCCGGTACGGGAGGAGGGAGTTTGGGAAAACGATAGGAGACGGAGTGGGGAGTATGTAGATAGATTAATGGTTAGATAGATGAGTAGATGGATAGATGGAAAGAGAAGTAGATGAATAAATAGATTGATAGATAAGTAGAATGATAAATGGATAGATTAATGGAAAATGAGTTAGTAGGATCGTCGGATACAAATAGATAGAGATATAGATATAAATAGTAATAGATAGATATATGGATGGATACGTTGATTGATAAATATATACATTGACGGATAGACGGATCCATAGATGAGTTGATGGATGAAAAGACAGATGAGTAGATGGATGGATAAACAGTCGAGTAGATGGACGGATACATAGTAAGATAGATGTATATAATGAAAAATTGTTGGTTTATGGGAAGATAGATTGATGGATTGACAATTATAAATAGATAAATAAAGGGCTACATTGATGGATACATTTGTGCTAGGTGAACAGGTGAATCAGGTTAAAGAATATCTGCCGATTTCCTCTTGCGTCAACCGGGATTCGAACGAGGACCTTAAGAATTACAACCAATAAACTCTCTCCATTTAGACAGTTGGCTACTAGTTCGCGTGTGTGTGTGTGTGTACTCACCTATTTGTGCATGCGGGGGTTGAGCTATGGTTCTTTGGTCCCACCTCTCAACTGTCAATCAACTGGTGTACAGATTCCTGAGCCTACTGGGCTCAATCATATCTACATTTGAAACTGTGTATGGAGTCAGCCTCCACCACATCACTGCTTAATGCATTCCATCCGTTAACTACTCTGACACTGAAAAAGTTACTTCTAACGTCTCTGTGGCTCATGTGGGTACTCAGTTTCCACCTGTGTCCCCTTGTTTGCGTCCCACCAGTGTTGAATAGTTTATCCTTGTTTACCCGGTCGATTCCTCTGAGGGTTGTGTAGGTTGTGATCATGTCTCCCCTTACTCTTCTGTCTTCCAGTGCCGTAAGGTGCATTTCCCGCAGCCTTTCCTCGTAACTCATGCCTCTTAGTTCTGGGACTAGTCTAGTGGCATACCTTTGGACTTTTTCCTGCTTCATCTTCTGCTTGACAAGATACGGACTCCATGCTGGGGCCGCATACTCCAGGATTGGTCTTACATATGTGGTGTACAAGATTCTGAATGATTCCTTACACAGATTCCTGAAGGCTGTTCTGATGTTAGGCAGTCTCGCATATGCCGCAGACGTTATTCTTTTTATGTATGCTTCAGGAGACAGGTTTGGTGTGATATCAACTCCTAGATCTTTCTCTCAGTCCGTTTCATTAAGTTCTTCATCTCCTATTCTGTATCCTGTGTCTGGCCTCTTGTTTCCACTGTGTGTGTGTGTGTGTATGCGTGTGTGTTAGTGAGAAATAAATGTAGTTGATATAAAAGAGGAAAAATACATTTGTTAGAAAGGCGGGGTCCAAGAGCTAATAACTCGATTTTGCAGACACAAATAATAAATACAAGGAATAAATACACACACACACACACATTAGTTGATAAAGGACTGTTTTGTGTGTATACCTATGTATACTATTGTCAGGAGCGACAGACAAGTGCACCTATGTGTGTTTATGTGTACCTGCAATTGGACTGACATGTGTACGGTAATTATCTGTGTGTTAATTGTAAAAGGAACATATTAGTGAATGTTTTTTTTATGTAAATTGAATGACATATATACATGTACGCGTGTTTAGTGTTACTGTAATTTATAATGTTAGCGTGTGTACGTTTGAATGACATAGTGTCCCATCATTGTCACATTTTTTGTTACATGTTTACTATTGTCAGGAGCGACAGACAAGTGCAGCTATGTGTGTCTATGTGTACCTGCAATTGGACTGACATGTGTATGGTAATTATCTATCTGTCCATTGTTAAAGGAACATATTAGTGAATGTTTATTTATGTAAATTGATTGACATATGTACGTGTACGCGTGTTTAGTGGTACTGTAATTTACATACTTAACAGGTTTATGTTTGAATTAAATAGTATCCCATCATCGTCTCATTTTTTGTTACTATTTTGCTGTTCATTCTCAATCTCTCTGACTCCCGAGGACCATTTGTGCTCATGTGTGTTTATTAAAGGAAAATAATCATATTTTGTTTACAAAATAACTTGTATTTATTTTCCAAAAAAATGTTTTCAAAGAAAAAGTAATTGTCTAGTAAGCATTCATTTTTCTAACATACAAGACAGTTACTCACTACCTTACAGCAGTCAGGAACACTTTTGTTACTATCTCTTCACAGCGTCTTTTACATAAATACCCTATCTTAACAAATTCAATCATTAAATTCATAACTGGCAACCCCCTCGGCCCCCTCCCCCACAGGTCCAAGGCCACCGAGTGACTAACCCCACACCAATTCCCCAACCCA
This sequence comes from Procambarus clarkii, assembly GCF_040958095.1. Lineage (NCBI taxonomy): Eukaryota > Metazoa > Arthropoda > Malacostraca > Decapoda > Cambaridae > Procambarus > Procambarus clarkii. The sequence continues at coordinate 24,068 of NW_027190061.1, forward strand.
GGAAGCATCATTCCTTTCCCCTAACCTCTCCCAAATTATGTTTTTGACGAGTACACGCACTACGGGGCCTGACAGCTGAGTAGACAGCGCTCTCAACTCGTAATCCTAGCGTCCGTGTTCGATCCTCCGGTGATGGCAGAAACGAAACTGGGCAGTTTCTTTCACCCTGTTGTTCCTGTAACCTAGCAGTAAATAGGTACCAGGGATTTAAAAAGCTGTTATGGGCTGCTTCCTCTGTGTGTGTGTGTGTGTGTGTGTGTGTGTGTGTGTGTGTACTCACCTAGTTGTACTTGCGGGGGTTGAGCTCTGGCTCTTTGGTCCGGAGTGTGTGGAAAAATTTGTGTTAGTTACAAGTTAGTAATAGTTGATGGTGAATACTAACCCAAGCACGATCTCGTATAATACACTACACACGCCAACCCCCCCTCTCTCCCCCCAAATCACTCTACCTAAGTCATTAACAAATTAATACACATCAATTAATACACCAAAAATACTAACTATAAATAAAGGGTCCAAATTTGAGACAAACAGCGACTCCAGCGTGGTCTAGTCGGATGAGAACGTGTTCTCATCTGGATAGATTGCGATCGAGCCTGTCGGAACGGTTACGTAACTACAGGGCACTAATTTATGTGGTCCCCTCCTGTAGCTGCCTCTGTATCGAAAGGTTCTCTGGATAGCTGGAATTAGCCTGACTCCTAGTAAAGTAGGGAAGAGGTGAAATCCGTTGGGACCACGGACGGATACCTTGGATCCATTGACCTAGGGCAGGTCTAATCACCTGGGATTCGAACCCACGGTGGGAATAAGGGAAAAGAGTTGAAGGGAGGGACACAAATGGTTCCAGAAACCAAACTACACATAAACCCGGACACTCTCACACACACACACACACACACACATGCACACACACACACACACACACACACTCACCAGGACACTCACAGGGACACTCACTCAGACACACATCCATAGACACAAACTGTAATAAGGAAGACCATCTGAGGGAACACAGATTGCCTCGTGGACCCACAGGTATACCCGAACACACACACTCACCCGGACACTCACAGGGACACTCACCCAGACACACATTCATAGACACATTCTCAGTCGACTTGAGAATGGTCAAGGACTTACCGAAACGTCGTCGTTCCTTCACCTTCTAGTGTGTGGTCTGGTCAACATACTTTAGCCGCGTTATTGTGACTCATCGCCTGCATCCATAGACACAAACTGTGATAAAGAAGACCATCTGAGGGGACACAGATGGCCTCGTGGACTCACAGGTATAACCGGACACACACTCACCCGAACACTCACACAGACACACATCTATACACAAAAACTGTGATAAGGGAGACCATCTGAGGGGACACAGATGGCCTCGTGGACCCACAGGTATAACCGGACAAACACTCCCCCAAACACTCACAGGGACACTCAAACAAACACACAGACAGACATCCATAGACACAAAAATAAATTTTTATACCGAAAATTTAAAAATTAATGATAAATAAGGCAACGAAACGAAAAAATAAATACAATTTAATCATAATATTTATATTACAACCCCCAAACTCATCCAGCTCCTTGGATTGCGGGCAGGAAGCATGGATGCTGTGAGCCATTCCTCTCTGGATCTCCACACTAAGGCGCTGAAAGAGAAAACTGACGGCTGTAGGGTCTCTAGTTGTTTCAATTAGCTTCGACCCCAGCTCCTTCAAAAAACTTGCAGCACTTTTACCCCAGGCACCAAGTGTCTCTGAGGCAATGGGGACAAAATTGTAGTAGTGATCAAGGTCTCCGTTTTTATGTGACTTGGCTGCTTCCCAGTGATTGGCAGCACCTCCTGCCTGAGCAGCACTGAAGTTAACATAGGTGTTGCCTAAAGTTGAAACGCAAGTGTAGTCCCACAATAACTGTCTACCATTCTTCCAGGGGTTCACCGTGATCCCATCTGGGCGACCAACAGGCTCATCAGAGTTGCGGGGCAATACGGAACGGGACTCTCTCTCTGCTGGACAACCTTCCGTGATAAGGCTTCTCTTTATAATGTCGTTAACATCGCAGTGTCTTGCATGCCATCCTCCTGTCCTTTGGCAGAGAAGGCCATGTCGTCCGTACCTGTCGGCCACTGCCTCGCCACCAAAACCCCTGTATTCGGTGTGGATTCGGGCAGTGAGGCGGAGAGCCACAGCCATTCAGAGGGCCTGTGGTGAGACGAGTGCTAGTAGCTGATATTGGGGGTTGCTAATATCAAGTCCTCTGCATGGGGAGCTGCTACAGCTCTAAGTCGGGCAGTATCATGTGGTGTTGTCGCAGCTTACAGTAATGTTGGAGCTACTTTGTCGGCAATGGGGCGATCCCAACTGGATTGCTTATGGGCTTATATATATATATATATATATATATATATATATATATATATATATATATATATGCTGGAGGCTGTAGCTATCCACAGATTTTTTTGAATATATTTATTATTATATTATTAAGGCTTATTTTTACCAAATTAGAGGGGAAATGGTCTGAGGTAGGGAACGGACATAGGATGGTAGGTGTAGACATTAGTTAAAGTATTTTGGAATAATTATTATTTATTCTCACCCCTCCCCCCCTCTCTCCCTGTTGATTCAATTAAGGTTAATTGTGAATTATTACTGGAGATGGTTGAAGACTTTTTCGTAATCAGAAAAAATGATTTCCTTAAATTAAACACATAAAGTAGTTTAATTTTGGTCCTATTGATCCTAATTTTTGTAAGAGGGAAGAGGTACAAAGCCGGTGGGGGGGGGCGGGAGATTTAGAGGTGGTATAAAGAGGGAGAACAGGAGAAGAGGTGTAGGTGAGGTGAAAGAGGGATGAAGAGGGAGTGAAGGAGGTACTGGGGGAGGTAAGAGGACGATGAGAAGGACTGGTGCTGGGAGGGAGGACTACGGGAAGGGTAAGAAGGGAAGGACTAGCAGCGGGAGGGAGGGAGGGAAGGAAGACAGTAAGGAGGGCGAGAGTGAGAAACGGCGGAAGGAGTGAGAACGAAGGTAAAGAACTGCCCCGAGAGTTAAGACGATGGGAAGGGCGGGATGGAATAGGGGCGGGTATGGGAAGGGCAGAAGGAGGGAGGATGAGCAGGGTTACGAGAGGGTGGAAAAAAGAAGGAGCCGGTACGGGAGGAGGGAGTTTGGGAAAACGATAGGAGACGGAGTGGGGAGTATGTAGATAGATTAATGGTTAGATAGATGAGTAGATGGATAGATGGAAAGAGAAGTAGATGAATAAATAGATTGATAGATAAGTAGAATGATAAATGGATAGATTAATGGAAAATGAGTTAGTAGGATCGTCGGATACAAATAGATAGAGATATAGATATAAATAGTAATAGATAGATATATGGATGGATACGTTGATTGATAAATATATACATTGACGGATAGACGGATCCATAGATGAGTTGATGGATGAAAAGACAGATGAGTAGATGGATGGATAAACAGTCGAGTAGATGGACGGATACATAGTAAGATAGATGTATATAATGAAAAATTGTTGGTTTATGGGAAGATAGATTGATGGATTGACAATTATAAATAGATAAATAAAGGGCTACATTGATGGATACATTTGTGCTAGGTGAACAGGTGAATCAGGTTAAAGAATATCTGCCGATTTCCTCTTGCGTCAATCGGGATTCGAACGAGGACCTTAAGAATTACAACCAATAAACTCTCTCCATTTAGACAGTTGGCTACTAGTTCGCGTGTGTGTGTGTGTGTACTCACCTATTTGTGCATGCGGGGGTTGAGCTATGGTTCTTTGGTCCCACCTCTCAACTGTCAATCAACTGGTGTACAGATTCCTGAGCCTACTGGGCTCAATCATATCTACATTTGAAACTGTGTATGGAGTCAGCCTCCACCACATCACTGCTTAATGCATTCCATCCGTTAACTACTCTGACACTGAAAAAGTTACTTCTAACGTCTCTGTGGCTCATGTGGGTACTCAGTTTCCACCTGTGTCCCCTTGTTTGCGTCCCACCAGTGTTGAATAGTTTATCCTTGTTTACCCGGTCGATTCCTCTGAGGGTTGTGTAGGTTGTGATCATGTCTCCCCTTACTCTTCTGTCTTCCAGTGCCGTAAGGTGCATTTCCCGCAGCCTTTCCTCGTAACTCATGCCTCTTAGTTCTGGGACTAGTCTAGTGGCATACCTTTGGACTTTTTCCTGCTTCATCTTCTGCTTGACAAGATACGGACTCCATGCTGGGGCCGCATACTCCAGGATTGGTCTTACATATGTGGTGTACAAGATTCTGAATGATTCCTTACACAGATTCCTGAAGGCTGTTCTGATGTTAGGCAGTCTCGCATATGCCGCAGACGTTATTCTTTTTATGTATGCTTCAGGAGACAGGTTTGGTGTGATATCAACTCCTAGATCTTTCTCTCAGTCCGTTTCATTAAGTTCTTCATCTCCTATTCTGTATCCTGTGTCTGGCCTCCTGTTTCCACTGTGTGTGTGTGTGTGTATGCGTGTGTGTTAGTGAGAAATAAATGTAGTTGATATAAAAGAGGAAAAATACATTTGTTAGAAAGGCGGGGTCCAAGAGCTAATAACTCGATTTTGCAGACACAAATAATAAATACAAGGAATAAATACACACACACACACACATTAGTTGATAAAGGACTGTTTTGTGTGTATACCTATGTATACTATTGTCAGGAGCGACAGACAAGTGCACCTATGTGTGTTTATGTGTACCTGCAATTGGACTGACATGTGTACGGTAATTATCTGTGTGTTAATTGTAAAAGGAACATATTAGTGAATGTTTTTTTTATGTAAATTGAATGACATATATACATGTACGCGTGTTTAGTGTTACTGTAATTTATAATGTTAGCGTGTGTACGTTTGAATGACATAGTGTCCCATCATTGTCACATTTTTTGTTACATGTTTACTATTGTCAGGAGCGACAGACAAGTGCAGCTATGTGTGTCTATGTGTACCTGCAATTGGACTGACACGTGTATGGTAATTATCTATCTGTCCATTGTTAAAGGAACATATTAGTGAATGTTTATTTATGTAAATTGATTGACATATGTACGTGTACGCGTGTTTAGTGGTACTGTAATTTACATACTTAACAGGTTTATGTTTGAATTAAATAGTATCCCATCATCGTCTCATTTTTTGTTACTATTTTGCTGTTCATTCTCAATCTCTCTGACTCCCGAGGACCATTTGTGCTCATGTGTGTTTATTAAAGGAAAATAATCATATTTTGTTTACAAAATAACTTGTATTTATTTTCCAAAAAAATGTTTTCAAAGAAAAAGTAATTGTCTAGTAAGCATTCATTTTTCTAACATACAAGACAGTTACTCACTACCTTACAGCAGTCAGGAACACTTTTGTTACTATCTCTTCACAGCGTCTTTTACATAAATACCCTATCTTAACAAATTCAATCATTAAATTCATAACTGGCAACCCCCTCGGCCCCCTCCCCCACAGGTCCAAGGCCACCGAGTGACTAACCCCACACCAATTCCCCAACCCAGGAAGCATCATTCCTTTCCCCTAACCTCTCCCAAATTATGTTTTTGACGAGTACACGCACTACGGGGCCTGACAGCTGAGTAGACAGCGCTCTCAACTCGTAATCCTAGCGTCCGTGTTCGATCCTCCGGTGATGGCAGAAACGAAACTGGGCAGTTTCTTTCACCCTGTTGTTCCTGTAACCTAGCAGTAAATAGGTACCAGGGATTTAAAAAGCTGTTATGGGCTGCTTCCTCTGTGTGTGTGTGTGTGTGTGTGTGTGTGTGTGTGTACTCACCTAGTTGTACTTGCGGGGGTTGAGCTCTGGCTCTTTGGTCCGGAGTGTGTGGAAAAATTTGTGTTAGTTACAAGTTAGTAATAGTTGATGGTGAATACTAACCCAAGCACGATCTCGTATAATACACTACACACGCCAACCCCCCCTCTCTCCCCCCAAATCACTCTACCTAAGTCATTAACAAATTAATACACATCAATTAATACACCAAAAATACTAACTATAAATAAAGGGTCCAAATTTGAGACAAACAGCGACTCCAGCGTGGTCTAGTCGGATGAGAACGTGTTCTCATCTGGATAGATTGCGATCGAGCCTGTCGGAACGGTTACGTAACTACAGGGCACTAATTTATGTGGTCCCATCCTGTAGCTGCCTCTGTATCGAAAGGTTCTCTGGATAGCTGGAATTAGCCTGACTCCTAGTAAAGTAGGGAAGAGGTGAAATCCGTTGGGACCACGGACGGATACCTTGGATCCATTGACCTAGGGCAGGTCTAATCACCTGGGATTCGAACCCACGGTGGGAATAAGGGAAAAGAGTTGAAGGGAGGGACACAAATGGTTCCAGAAACCAAACTACACATAAACCCGGACACTCACACACACACACACACACACACATACACACACACACACACACACACACAATCACCAGGACACTCACTCAGACACACATCCATAGACACAAACTGTAATAAGGAAGACCATCTGAGGGAACACAGATTGCCTCGTGGACCCACAGGTATACCCGAACACACACACTCACCCGGACACTCACAGGGACACTCACCCAGACACACATTCATAGACACATTCTCAGTCGACTTGAGAATGGTCAAGGACTTACCGAAACGTCGTCGTTCCTTCACCTTCTAGTGTGTGGTCTGGTCAACATACTTTAGCCGCGTTATTGTGACTCATCGCCTGCATCCATAGACACAAACTGTGATAAAGAAGACCATCTGAGGGGACACAGATGGCCTCGTGGACTCACAGGTATAACCGGACACACACTCACCCGAACACTCACACAGACACACATCTATACACAAAAACTGTGATAAGGTAGACCATCTGAGGGGACACAGATGGCCTCGTGGACCCACAGGTATAACCGGACAAACACTCCCCCAAACACTCACAGGGACACTCAAACAAACACACAGACAGACATCCATAGACACAAAAATAAATTTTTATACCGAAAATTTAAAAATTAATGATAAATAAGGCAACGAAACGAAAAAATAAATACAATTTAATCATAATATTTATATTACAACCCCCAAACTCATCCAGCTCCTTGGATTGCGGGCAGGAAGCATGGATGCTGTGAGCCATTCCTCTCTGGATCTCCACACTAAGGCGCTGAAAGAGAAAACTGACGGCTGTAGGGTCTCTAGTTGTTTCAATTAGCTTCGACCCCAGCTCCTTCAAAAAACTTGCAGCACTTTTACCCCAGGCACCAAGTGTCTCTGAGGCAATGGGGACAAAATTGTAGTAGTGATCAAGGTCTCCGTTTTTATGTGACTTGGCTGCTTCCCAGTGATTGGCAGCACCTCCTGCCTGAGCAGCACTGAAGTTAACATAGGTGTTGCCTAAAGTTGAAACGCAAGTGTAGTCCCACAATAACTGTCTACCATTCTTCCAGGGGTTCACCGTGATCCCATCTGGGCGACCAACAGGCTCATCAGAGTTGCGGGGCAATACGGAACGGGACTCTCTCTCTGCTGGACAACCTTCCGTGATAAGGCTTCTCTTTATAATGTCGTTAACATCGCAGTGTCTTGCATGCCATCCTCCTGTCCTTTGGCAGAGAAGGCCATGTCGTCCGTACCTGTCGGCCACTGCCTCGCCACCAAAACCCCTGTATTCGGTGTGGATTCGGGCAGTGAGGCGGAGAGCTACAGCCATTATATATATATATATATATATATATATATATATATATATATATATATATATATATATATATATATATATATATATATATATATATATATATATATATATATATATATATATATATATATATGCTGGAGGCTGTAGCTATCCACAGATTTTTTTGAATATATTTATTATTATATTATTAAGGCTTATTTTTACCAAATTAGAGGGGAAATGGTCTGAGGTAGGGAACGGACATAGGATGGTAGGTGTAGACATTAGTTAAAGTATTTTGGAATAATTATTATTTATTCTCACCCCTCCCCCCCTCTCTCCCTGTTGTTTCAATTAAGGTTAATTGTGAATTATTACTGGAGATGGTTGAAGACTTTTTCGTAATCAGAAAAAATGATTTCCTTAAATTAAACACATAAAGTAGTTTAATTTTGGTCCTATTGATCCTAATTTTTGTAAGAGGGAAGAGGTACAAAGCCGGTGGGGGGGGCGGGAGATTTAGAGGTGGTATAAAGAGGGAGAACAGGAGAAGAGGTGTAGGTGAGGTGAAAGAGGGATGAAGAGGGAGTGAAGGAGGTACTGGGGGAGGTAAGAGGACGATGAGAATGACTGGTGCTGGGAGGGAGGACTACGGGAAGGGTAAGAAGGGAAGGACTAGCAGCGGGAGGGAGGGAGGGAAGGAAGACAGTAAGGAGGGCGAGAGTGAGAAACGGCGGAAGGAGTGAGAACGAAGGTAAAGAACTGCCCCGAGAGTTAAGACGATGGGAAGGGCGGGATGGAATAGGGGCGGGTATGGGAAGGGCAGAAGGAGGGAGGATGAGCAGGGTTACGGGAGGGTGGAAAAAAGAAGGAGCCGGTACGGGAGGAGGGAGTTTGGGAAAACGATAGGAGACGGAGTGGGGAGTATGTAGATAGATTAATGGTTAGATAGATGAGTAGATGGATAGATGGAAAGAGAAGTAGATGAATAAATAGATTGATAGATAAGTAGAATGATAAATGGATAGATTAATGGAAAATGAGTTAGTAGGATCGTCGGATACAAATAGATAGAGATATAGATATAAATAGTAATAGATAGATATATGGATGGATACGTTGATTGATAAATATATACATTGACGGATAGACGGATCCATAGATGAGTTGATGGATGAAAAGACAGATGAGTAGATGGATGGATAAACAGTCGAGTAGATGGACGGATACATAGTAAGATAGATGTATATAATGAAAAATTGTTGGTTTATGGGAAGATAGATTGATGGATTGACAATTATAAATAGATAAATAAAGGGCTACATTGATGGATACATTTGTGCTAGGTGAACAGGTGAATCAGGTTAAAGAATATCTGCCGATTTCCTCTTGCGTCAACCGGGATTCGAACGAGGACCTTAAGAATTACAACCAATAAACTCTCTCCATTTAGACAGTTGGCTACTAGTTCGCGTGTGTGTGTGTGTGTACTCACCTATTTGTGCATGCGGGGGTTGAGCTATGGTTCTTTGGTCCCACCTCTCAACTGTCAATCAACTGGTGTACAGATTCCTGAGCCTACTGGGCTCAATCATATCTACATTTGAAACTGTGTATGGAGTCAGCCTCCACCACATCACTGCTTAATGCATTCCATCCGTTAACTACTCTGACACTGAAAAAGTTACTTCTAACGTCTCTGTGGCTCATGTGGGTACTCAGTTTCCACCTGTGTCCCCTTGTTTGCGTCCCACCAGTGTTGAATAGTTTATCCTTGTTTACCCGGTCGATTCCTCTGAGGGTTGTGTAGGTTGTGATCATGTCTCCCCTTACTCTTCTGTCTTCCAGTGCCGTAAGGTGCATTTCCCGCAGCCTTTCCTCGTAACTCATGCCTCTTAGTTCTGGGACTAGTCTAGTGGCATACCTTTGGACTTTTTCCTGCTTCATCTTCTGCTTGACAAGATACGGACTCCATGCTGGGGCCGCATACTCCAGGATTGGTCTTACATATGTGGTGTACAAGATTCTGAATGATTCCTTACACAGATTCCTGAAGGCTGTTCTGATGTTAGGCAGTCTCGCATATGCCGCAGACGTTATTCTTTTTATGTATGCTTCAGGAGACAGGTTTGGTGTGATATCAACTCCTAGATCTTTCTCTCAGTCCGTTTCATTAAGTTCTTCATCTCCTATTCTGTATCCTGTGTCTGGCCTCCTGTTTCCACTGTGTGTGTGTGTGTGTATGCGTGTGTGTTAGTGAGAAATAAATGTAGTTGATATAAAAGAGGAAAAATACATTTGTTAGAAAGGCGGGGTCCAAGAGCTAATAACTCGATTTTGCAGACACAAATAATAAATACAAGAAATAAATACACACACACACACACATTAGTTGATAAAGGACTGTTTTGTGTGTATACCTATGTATACTATTGTCAGGAGCGACAGACAAGTGCAGCTATGTGTGTTTATGTGTACCTGCAATTGGACTGACATGTGTACGGTAATTATCTGTGTGTTAATTGTAAAAGGAACATATTAGTGAATGTTTTTTTTATGTAAATTGAATGACATATATACATGTACGCGTGTTTAGTGTTACTGTAATTTATAATGTTAGCGTGTGTACGTTTGAATGACATAGTGTCCCATCATTGTCACATTTTTTGTTACATGTTTACTATTGTCAGGAGCGACAGACAAGTGCAGCTATGTGTGTCTATGTGTACCTGCAATTGGACTGACACGTGTATGGTAATTATCTATCTGTCCATTGTTAAAGGAACATATTAGTGAATGTTTATTTATGTAAATTGATTGACATATGTACGTGTACGCGTGTTTAGTGGTACTGTAATTTACATACTTAACAGGTTTATGTTTGAATTAAATAGTATCCCATCATCGTCTCATTTTTTGTTACTATTTTGCTGTTCATTCTCAATCTCTCTGACTCCCGAGGACCATTTGTGCTCATGTGTGTTTATTAAAGGAAAATAATCATATTTTGTTTACAAAATAACTTGTATTTATTTTCCAAAAAAATGTTTTCAAAGAAAAAGTAATTGTCTAGTAAGCATTCATTTTTCTAACATACAAGACAGTTACTCACTACCTTACAGCAGTCAGGAACACTTTTGTTACTATCTCTTCACAGCGTCTTTTACATAAATACCCTATCTTAACAAATTCAATCATTAAATTCATAACTGGCAACCCCCTCGGCCCCCTCCCCCACAGGTCCAAGGCCACCGAGTGACTAACCCCACACCAATTCCCCAACCCAGGAAGCATCATTCCTTTCCCCTAACCTCTCCCAAATTATGTTTTTGACGAGTACACGCACTACGGGGCCTGACAGCTGAGTAGACAGCGCTCTCAACTCGTAATCCTAGCGTCCGTGTTCGATCCTCCGGTGATGGCAGAAACGAAACTGGGCAGTTTCTTTCACCCTGTTGTTCCTGTAACCTAGCAGTAAATAGGTACCAGGGATTTAAACAGCTGTTATGGGCTGCTTCCTCTGTGTGTGTGTGTGTGTGTGTGTGTGTGTGTGTGTGTGTGTGTACTCACCTAGTTGTACTTGCGGGGGTTGAGCTCTGGCTCTTTGGTCCGGAGTGTGTGGAAAAATTTGTGTTAGTTACAAGTTAGTAATAGTTGATGGTGAATACTAACCCAAGCACGATCTCGTATAATACACTACACACGCCAACCCCCCCTCTCTCCCCCCAAATCACTCTACCTAAGTCATTAACAAATTAATACACATCAATTAATACACCAAAAATACTAACTATAAATAAAGGGTCCAAATTTGAGACAAACAGCGACTCCAGCGTGGTCTAGTCGGATGAGAACGTGTTCTCATCTGGATAGATTGCGATCGAGCCTGTCGGAACGGTTACGTAACTACAGGGCACTAATTTATGTGGTCCCCTCCTGTAGCTGCCTCTGTATCGAAAGGTTCTCTGGATAGCTGGAATTAGCCTGACTCCTAGTAAAGTAGGGAAGAGGTGAAATCCGTTGGGACCACGGACGGATACCTTGGATCCATTGACCTAGGGCAGGTCTAATCACCTGGGATTCGAACCCACGGTGGGAATAAGGGAAAAGAGTTGAAGGGAGGGACACAAATGGTTCCAGAAACCAAACTACACATAAACCCGGACACTCACACACACACACACACACACATACACACACACACACACACACACACAATCACCAGGACACTCACTCAGACACACATCCATAGACACAAACTGTAATAAGGAAGACCATCTGAGGGAACACAGATTGCCTCGTGGACCCACAGGTATACCCGAACACACACACTCACCCGGACACTCACAGGGACACTCACCCAGACACACATTCATAGACACATTCTCAGTCGACTTGAGAATGGTCAAGGACTTACCGAAACGTCGTCGTTCCTTCACCTTCTAGTGTGTGGTCTGGTCAACATACTTTAGCCGCGTTATTGTGACTCATCGCCTGCATCCATAGACACAAACTGTGATAAAGAAGACCATCTGAGGGGACACAGATGGCCTCGTGGACTCACAGGTATAACCGGACACACACTCACCCGAACACTCACACAGACACACATCTATACACAAAAACTGTGATAAGGGAGACCATCTGAGGGGACACAGATGGCCTCGTGGACCCACAGGTATAACCGGACAAACACTCCCCCAAACACTCACAGGGACACTCAAACAAACACACAGACAGACATCCATAGACACAAAAATAAATTTTTATACCGAAAATTTAAAAATTAATGATAAATAAGGCAACGAAACGAAAAAATAAATACAATTTAATCATAATATTTATATTACAACCCCCAAACTCATCCAGCTCCTTGGATTGCGGGCAGGAAGCATGGATGCTGTGAGCCATTCCTCTCTGGATCTCCACACTAAGGCGCTGAAAGAGAAAACTGACGGCTGTAGGGTCTCTAGTTGTTTCAATTAGCTTCGACCCCAGCTCCTTCAAAAAACTTGCAGCACTTTTACCCCAGGCACCAAGTGTCTCTGAGGCAATGGGGACAAAATTGTAGTAGTGATCAAGGTCTCCGTTTTTATGTGACTTGGCTGCTTCCCAGTGATTGGCAGCACCTCCTGCCTGAGCAGCACTGAAGTTAACATAGGTGTTGCCTAAAGTTGAAACGCAAGTGTAGTCCCACAATAACTGTCTACCATTCTTCCAGGGGTTCACCGTGATCCCATCTGGGCGACCAACAGGCTCATCAGAGTTGCGGGGCAATACGGAACGGGACTCTCTCTCTGCTGGACAACCTTCCGTGATAAGGCTTCTCTTTATAATGTCGTTAACATCGCAGTGTCTTGCATGCCATCCTCCTGTCCTTTGGCAGAGAAGGCCATGTCGTCCGTACCTGTCGGCCACTGCCTCGCCACCAAAACCCCTGTATTCGGTGTGGATTCGGGCAGTGAGGCGGAGAGCCACAGCCATTCAGAGGGCCTGTGGTGAGACGAGTGCTAGTAGCTGATATTGGGGGTTGCTAATAGCAAGTCCTCTGCATGGGGAGCTGCTACAGCTCTAAGTCGGGCAGTATCATGTGGTGTTGTCGCAGCTTACAGTAATGTTGGAGCTACTTTGTCGGCAATGGGGCGATCCCAACTGGATTGCTTATGGGCTTATATATATATATATATATATATATATATATATATATATATATATATATATATATATATATATATATATATATATATATATATATATATATATATATATTATATATATATATATATATATATATATATATATATATATATATATATATATATATATATATATATATATATATATATATATATATATATATATATATATATGCTGGAGGCTGTAGCTATCCACAGATTTTTTTGAATATATTTATTATTATATTATTAAGGCTTATTTTTACCAAATTAGAGGGGAAATGGTCTGAGGTAGGGAACGGACATAGGATGGTAGGTGTAGACATTAGTTAAAGTATTTTGGAATAATTATTATTTATTCTCACCCCTCCCCCCCTCTCTCCCTGTTGATTCAATTAAGGTTAATTGTGAATTATTACTGGAGATGGTTGAAGACTTTTTCGTAATCAGAAAAAATGATTTCCTTAAATTAAACACATAAAGTAGTTTAATTTTGGTCCTATTGATCCTAATTTTTGTAAGAGGGAAGAGGTACAAAGCCGGTGGGGGGGGGCGGGAGATTTAGAGGTGGTATAAAGAGGGAGAACAGGAGAAGAGGTGTAGGTGAGGTGAAAGAGGGATGAAGAGGGAGTGAAGGAGGTACTGGGGGAGGTAAGAGGACGATGAGAAGGACTGGTGCTGGGAGGGAGGACTACGGGAAGGGTAAGAAGGGAAGGACTAGCAGCGGGAGGGAGGGAGGGAAGGAAGACAGTAAGGAGGGCGAGAGTGAGAAACGGCGGAAGGAGTGAGAACGAAGGTAAAGAACTGCCCCGAGAGTTAAGACGATGGGAAGGGCGGGATGGAATAGGGGCGGGTATGGGAAGGGCAGAAGGAGGGAGGATGAGCAGGGTTACGGGAGGGTGGAAAAAAGAAGGAGCCGGTACGGGAGGAGGGAGTTTGGGAAAACGATAGGAGACGGAGTGGGGAGTATGTAGATAGATTAATGGTTAGATAGATGAGTAGATGGATAGATGGAAAGAGAAGTAGATGAATAAATAGATTGATAGATAAGTAGAATGATAAATGGATAGATTAATGGAAAATGAGTTAGTAGGATCGTCGGATACAAATAGATAGAGATATAGATATATAGTAATAGATAGATATATGGATGGATACGTTGATTGATAAATATATACATTGACGGATAGACGGATCCATAGATGAGTTGATGGATGAAAAGACAGATGAGTAGATGGATGGATAAACAGTCGAGTAGATGGACGGATACATAGTAAGATAGATGTATATAATGAAAAATTGTTGGTTTATGGGAAGATAGATTGATGGATTGACAATTATAAATAGATAAATAAAGGGCTACATTGATGGATACATTTGTGCTAGGTGAACAGGTGAATCAGGTTAAAGAATATCTGCCGATTTCCTCTTGCGTCAACCGGGATTCGAACGAGGACCTTAAGAATTACAACCAATAAACTCTCTCCATTTAGACAGTTGGCTACTAGTTCGCGTGTGTGTGTGTGTGTACTCACCTATTTGTGCATGCGGGGGTTGAGCTATGGTTCTTTGGTCCCACCTCTCAACTGTCAATCAACTGGTGTACAGATTCCTGAGCCTACTGGGCTCAATCATATCTACATTTGAAACTGTGTATGGAGTCAGCCTCCACCACATCACTGCTTAATGCATTCCATCCGTTAACTACTCTGACACTGAAAAAGTTACTTCTAACGTCTCTGTGGCTCATGTGGGTACTCAGTTTCCACCTGTGTCCCCTTGTTTGCGTCCCACCAGTGTTGAATAGTTTATCCTTGTTTACCCGGTCGATTCCTCTGAGGGTTGTGTAGGTTGTGATCATGTCTCCCCTTACTCTTCTGTCTTCCAGTGCCGTAAGGTGCATTTCCCGCAGCCTTTCCTCGTAACTCATGCCTCTTAGTTCTGGGACTAGTCTAGTGGCATACCTTTGGACTTTTTCCTGCTTCATCTTCTGCTTGACAAGATACGGACTCCATGCTGGGGCCGCATACTCCAGGATTGGTCTTACATATGTGGTGTACAAGATTCTGAATGATTCCTTACACAGATTCCTGAAGGCTGTTCTGATGTTAGGCAGTCTCGCATATGCCGCAGACGTTATTCTTTTTATGTATGCTTCAGGAGACAGGTTTGGTGTGATATCAACTCCTAGATCTTTCTCTCAGTCCGTTTCATTAAGTTCTTCATCTCCTATTCTGTATCCTGTGTCTGGCCTCCTGTTTCCACTGTGTGTGTGTGTGTGTATGCGTGTGTGTTAGTGAGAAATAAATGTAGTTGATATAAAAGAGGAAAAATACATTTGTTAGAAAGGCGGGGTCCAAGAGCTAATAACTCGATTTTGCAGACACAAATAATAAATACAAGAAATAAATACACACACACACACACATTAGTTGATAAAGGACTGTTTTGTGTGTATACCTATGTATACTATTGTCAGGAGCGACAGACAAGTGCACCTATGTGTGTTTATGTGTACCTGCAATTGGACTGACATGTGTACGGTAATTATCTGTGTGTTAATTGTAAAAGGAACATATTAGTGAATGTTTTTTTTATGTAAATTGAATGACATATATACATGTACGCGTGTTTAGTGTTACTGTAATTTATAATGTTAGCGTGTGTACGTTTGAATGACATAGTGTCCCATCATTGTCACATTTTTTGTTACATGTTTACTATTGTCAGGAGCGACAGACAAGTGCAGCTATGTGTGTCTATGTGTACCTGCAATTGGACTGACACGTGTATGGTAATTATCTATCTGTCCATTGTTAAAGGAACATATTAGTGAATGTTTATTTATGTAAATTGATTGACATATGTACGTGTACGCGTGTTTAGTGGTACTGTAATTTACATACTTAACAGGTTTATGTTTGAATTAAATAGTATCCCATCATCGTCTCATTTTTTGTTACTATTTTGCTGTTCATTCTCAATCTCTCTGACTCCCGAGGACCATTTGTGCTCATGTGTGTTTATTAAAGGAAAATAATCATATTTTGTTTACAAAATAACTTGTATTTATTTTCCAAAAAAATGTTTTCAAAGAAAAAGTAATTGTCTAGTAAGCATTCATTTTTCTAACATACAAGACAGTTACTCACTACCTTACAGCAGTCAGGAACACTTTTGTTACTATCTCTTCACAGCGTCTTTTACATAAATACCCTATCTTAACAAATTCAATCATTAAATTCATAACTGGCAACCCCCTCGGCCCCCTCCCCCACAGGTCCAAGGCCACCGAGTGACTAACCCCACACCAATTCCCCAACCCAGGAAGCATCATTCCTTTCCCCTAACCTCTCCCAAATTATGTTTTTGACGAGTACACGCACTACGGGGCCTGACAGCTGAGTAGACAGCGCTCTCAACTCGTAATCCTAGCGTCCGTGTTCGATCCTCCGGTGATGGCAGAAACGAAACTGGGCAGTTTCTTTCACCCTGTTGTTCCTGTAACCTAGCAGTAAATAGGTACCAGGGATTTAAACAGCTGTTATGGGCTGCTTCCTCTGTGTGTGTGTGTGTGTGTGTGTGTGTGTACTCACCTAGTTGTACTTGCGGGGGTTGAGCTCTGGCTCTTTGGTCCGGAGTGTGTGGAAAAATTTGTGTTAGTTACAAGTTAGTAATAGTTGATGGTGAATACTAACCCAAGCACGATCTCGTATAATACACTACACACGCCAACCCCCCCTCTCTCCCCCCAAATCACTCTACCTAAGTCATTAACAAATTAATACACATCAATTAATTCACCAAAAATACTAACTATAAATAAAGGGTCCAAATTTGAGACAAACAGCGACTCCAGCGTGGTCTAGTCGGATGAGAACGTGTTCTCATCTGTATAGATTGCGATCGAGCCTGTCGGAACGGTTACGTAACTACAGGGCACTAATTTATGTGGTCCCCTCCTGTAGCTGCCTCTGTATCGAAAGGTTCTCTGGATAGCTGGAATTAGCCTGACTCCTAGTAAAGTAGGGAAGAGGTGAAATCCGTTGGGACCACGGACGGATACCTTGGATCCATTGACCTAGGGCAGGTCTAATCACCTGGGATTCGAACCCACGGTGGGAATAAGGGAAAAGAGTTGAAGGGAGGGACACAAATGGTTCCAGAAACCAAACTACACATAAACCCGGACACTCACACACACACACACACACACATACACACACACACACACACACACACACACTCACCAGGACACTCACAGGGACACTCACTCAGACACACATCCATAGACACAAACTGTAATAAGGAAGACCATCTGAGGGAACACAGATTGCCTCGTGGACCCACAGGTATACCCGAACACACACACTCACCCGGACACTCACAGGGACACTCACCCAGACACACATTCATAGACACATTCTCAGTCGACTTGAGAATGGTCAAGGACTTACCGAAACGTCGTCGTTCCTTCACCTTCTAGTGTGTGGTCTGGTCAACATACTTTAGCCGCGTTATTGTGACTCATCGCCTGCATCCATAGACACAAACTGTGATAAAGAAGACCATCTGAGGGGACACATATGGCCTCGTGGACTCACAGGTATAACCGGACACACACTCACCCGAACACTCACACAGACACACATCTATACACAAAAACTGTGATAAGGGAGACCATCTGAGGGGACACAGATGGCCTCGTGGACCCACAGGTATAACCGGACAAACACTCCCCCAAACACTCACAGGGACACTCAAACAAACACACAGACAGACATCCATAGACACAAAAATAAATTTTTATACCGAAAATTTAAAAATTAATGATAAATAAGGCAACGAAACGAAAAAATAAATACAATTTAATCATAATATTTATATTACAACCCCCAAACTCATCCAGCTCCTTGGATTGCGGGCAGGAAGCATGGATGCTGTGAGCCATTCCTCTCTGGATCTCCACACTAAGGCGCTGAAAGAGAAAACTGACGGCTGTAGGGTCTCTAGTTGTTTCAATTAGCTTCGACCCCAGCTCCTTCAAAAAACTTGCAGCACTTTTACCCCAGGCACCAAGTGTCTCTGAGGCAATGGGGACAAAATTGTAGTAGTGATCAAGGTCTCCGTTTTTATGTGACTTGGCTGCTTCCCAGTGATTGGCAGCACCTCCTGCCTGAGCAGCACTGAAGTTAACATAGGTGTTGCCTAAAGTTGAAACGCAAGTGTAGTCCCACAATAACTGTCTACCATTCTTCCAGGGGTTCACCGTGATCCCATCTGGGCGACCAACAGGCTCATCAGAGTTGCGGGGCAATACGGAACGGGACTCTCTCTCTGCTGGACAACCTTCCGTGATAAGGCTTCTCTTTATAATGTCGTTAACATCGCAGTGTCTTGCATGCCATCCTCCTGTCCTTTGGCAGAGAAGGCCATGTCGTCCGTACCTGTCGGCCACTGCCTCGCCACCAAAACCCCTGTATTCGGTGTGGATTCGGGCAGTGAGGCGGAGAGCCACAGCCATTCAGAGGGCCTGTGGTGAGACGAGTGCTAGTAGCTGATATTGGGGGTTGCTAATAGCAAGTCCTCTGCATGGGGAGCTGCTACAGCTCTAAGTCGGGCAGTATCATGTGGTGTTGTCGCAGCTTACAGTAATGTTGGAGCTACTTTGTCGGCAATGGGGCGATCCCAACTGGATTGCTTATGGGCTTATATATATATATATATATATATATATATATATATATATATATATATATATATATATATATATATATATATATATATATATATATATATATATATATATATATATATATTATATATATATATATATATATATATATATATATATATATATATATATATATATATATATATATATATATTTATATATATATATATGCTGGAGGCTGTAGCTATCCACAGATTTTTTTGAATATATTTATTATTATATTATTAAGGCTTATTTTTACCAAATTAGAGGGGAAATGGTCTGAGGTAGGGAACGGACATAGGATGGTAGGTGTAGACATTAGTTAAAGTATTTTGGAATAATTATTATTTATTCTCACCCCTCCCCCCCTCTCTCCCTGTTGATTCAATTAAGGTTAATTGTGAATTATTACTGGAGATGGTTGAAGACTTTTTCGTAATCAGAAAAAATGATTTCCTTAAATTAAACACATAAAGTAGTTTCATTTTGGTCCTATTGATCCTAATTTTTGTAAGAGGGAAGAGGTACAAAGCCGGTGGGGGGGCGGGAGATTTAGAGGTGGTATAAAGAGGGAGAACAGGAGAAGAGGTGTAGGTGAGGTGAAAGAGGGATGAAGAGGGAGTGAAGGAGGTACTGGGGGAGGTAAGAGGACGATGAGAAGGACTGGTGCTGGGAGGGAGGACTACGGGAAGGGTAAGAAGGGAAGGACTAGCAGCGGGAGGGAGGGAGGGAAGGAAGACAGTAAGGAGGGCGAGAGTGAGAAACGGCGGAAGGAGTGAGAACGAAGGTAAAGAACTGCCCCGAGAGTTAAGACGATGGGAAGGGCGGGATGGAATAGGGGCGGGTATGGGAAGGGCAGAAGGAGGGAGGATGAGCAGGGTTACGGGAGGGTGGAAAAAAGAAGGAGCCGGTACGGGAGGAGGGAGTTTGGGAAAACGATAGGAGACGGAGTGGGGAGTATGTAGATAGATTAATGGTTAGATAGATGAGTAGATGGATAGATGGAAAGAGAAGTAGATGAATAAATAGATTGATAGATAAGTAGAATGATAAATGGATAGATTAATGGAAAATGAGTTAGTAGGATCGTCGGATACAAATAGATAGAGATATAGATATATAGTAATAGATAGATATATGGATGGATACGTTGATTGATAAATATATACATTGACGGATAGACGGATCCATAGATGAGTTGATGGATGAAAAGACAGATGAGTAGATGGATGGATAAACAGTCGAGTAGATGGACGGATACATAGTAAGATAGATGTATATAATGAAAAATTGTTGGTTTATGGGAAGATAGATTGATGGATTGACAATTATAAATAGATAAATAAAGGGCTACATTGATGGATACATTTGTGCTAGGTGAACAGGTGAATCAGGTTAAAGAATATCTGCCGATTTCCTCTTGCGTCAACCGGGATTCGAACGAGGACCTTAAGAATTACAACCAATAAACTCTCTCCATTTAGACAGTTGGCTACTAGTTCGCGTGTGTGTGTGTGTGTACTCACCTATTTGTGCATGCGGGGGTTGAGCTATGGTTCTTTGGTCCCACCTCTCAACTGTCAATCAACTGGTGTACAGATTCCTGAGCCTACTGGGCTCAATCATATCTACATTTGAAACTGTGTATGGAGTCAGCCTCCACCACATCACTGCTTAATGCATTCCATCCGTTAACTACTCTGACACTGAAAAAGTTACTTCTAACGTCTCTGTGGCTCATGTGGGTACTCAGTTTCCACCTGTGTCCCCTTGTTTGCGTCCCACCAGTGTTGAATAGTTTATCCTTGTTTACCCGGTCGATTCCTCTGAGGGTTGTGTAGGTTGTGATCATGTCTCCCCTTACTCTTCTGTCTTCCAGTGCCGTAAGGTGCATTTCCCGCAGCCTTTCCTCGTAACTCATGCCTCTTAGTTCTGGGACTAGTCTAGTGGCATACCTTTGGACTTTTTCCTGCTTCATCTTCTGCTTGACAAGATACGGACTCCATGCTGGGGCCGCATACTCCAGGATTGGTCTTACATATGTGGTGTACAAGATTCTGAATGATTCCTTACACAGATTCCTGAAGGCTGTTCTGATGTTAGGCAGTCTCGCATATGCCGCAGACGTTATTCTTTTTATGTATGCTTCAGGAGACAGGTTTGGTGTGATATCAACTCCTAGATCTTTCTCTCAGTCCGTTTCATTAAGTTCTTCATCTCCTATTCTGTATCCTGTGTCTGGCCTCCTGTTTCCACTGTGTGTGTGTGTGTGTATGCGTGTGTGTTAGTGAGAAATAAATGTAGTTGATATAAAAGAGGAAAAATACATTTGTTAGAAAGGCGGGGTCCAAGAGCTAATAACTCGATTTTGCAGACACAAATAATAAATACAAGAAATAAATACACACACACACACACATTAGTTGATAAAGGACTGTTTTGTGTGTATACCTATGTATACTATTGTCAGGAGCGACAGACAAGTGCACCTATGTGTGTTTATGTGTACCTGCAATTGGACTGACATGTGTACGGTAATTATCTGTGTGTTAATTGTAAAAGGAACATATTAGTGAATGTTTTTTTTTATGTAAATTGAATGACATATATACATGTACGCGTGTTTAGTGTTACTGTAATTTATAATGTTAGCGTGTGTACGTTTGAATGACATAGTGTCCCATCATTGTCACATTTTTTGTTACATGTTTACTATTGTCAGGAGCGACAGACAAGTGCAGCTATGTGTGTCTATGTGTACCTGCAATTGGACTGACACGTGTATGGTAATTATCTATCTGTCCATTGTTAAAGGAACATATTAGTGAATGTTTATTTATGTAAATTGATTGACATATGTACGTGTACGCGTGTTTAGTGGTACTGTAATTTACATACTTAACAGGTTTATGTTTGAATTAAATAGTATCCCATCATCGTCTCATTTTTTGTTACTATTTTGCTGTTCATTCTCAATCTCTCTGACTCCCGAGGACCATTTGTGCTCATGTGTGTTTATTAAAGGAAAATAATCATATTTTGTTTACAAAATAACTTGTATTTATTTTCCAAAAAAATGTTTTCAAAGAAAAAGTAATTGTCTAGTAAGCATTCATTTTTCTAACATACAAGACAGTTACTCACTACCTTACAGCAGTCAGGAACACTTTTGTTACTATCTCTTCACAGCGTCTTTTACATAAATACCCTATCTTAACAAATTCAATCATTAAATTCATAACTGGCAACCCCCTCGGCCCCCTCCCCCACAGGTCCAAGGCCACCGAGTGACTAACCCCACACCAATTCCCCAACCCAGGAAGCATCATTCCTTTCCCCTAACCTCTCCCAAATTATGTTTTTGACGAGTACACGCACTACGGGGCCTGACAGCTGAGTAGACAGCGCTCTCAACTCGTAATCCTAGCGTCCGTGTTCGATCCTCCGGTGATGGCAGAAACGAAACTGGGCAGTTTCTTTCACCCTGTTGTTCCTGTAACCTAGCAGTAAATAGGTACCAGGGATTTAAACAGCTGTTATGGGCTGCTTCCTCTGTGTGTGTGTGTGTGTGTGTGTGTGTGTACTCACCTAGTTGTACTTGCGGGGGTTGAGCTCTGGCTCTTTGGTCCGGAGTGTGTGGAAAAATTTGTGTTAGTTACAAGTTAGTAATAGTTGATGGTGAATACTAACCCAAGCACGATCTCGTATAATACACTACACACGCCAACCCCCCCTCTCTCCCCCCAAATCACTCTACCTAAGTCATTAACAAATTAATACACATCAATTAATTCACCAAAAATACTAACTATAAATAAAGGGTCCAAATTTGAGACAAACAGCGACTCCAGCGTGGTCTAGTCGGATGAGAACGTGTTCTCATCTGTATAGATTGCGATCGAGCCTGTCGGAACGGTTACGTAACTACAGGGCACTAATTTATGTGGTCCCCTCCTGTAGCTGCCTCTGTATCGAAAGGTTCTCTGGATAGCTGGAATTAGCCTGACTCCTAGTAAAGTAGGGAAGAGGTGAAATCCGTTGGGACCACGGACGGATACCTTGGATCCATTGACCTAGGGCAGGTCTAATCACCTGGGATTCGAACCCACGGTGGGAATAAGGGAAAAGAGTTGAAGGGAGGGACACAAATGGTTCCAGAAACCAAACTACACATAAACCCGGACACTCACACACACACACACACACACATACACACACACACACACACACACACACACTCACCAGGACACTCACAGGGACACTCACTCAGACACACATCCATAGACACAAACTGTAATAAGGAAGACCATCTGAGGGAACACAGATTGCCTCGTGGACCCACAGGTATACCCGAACACACACACTCACCCGGACACTCACAGGGACACTCACCCAGACACACATTCATAGACACATTCTCAGTCGACTTGAGAATGGTCAAGGACTTACCGAAACGTCGTCGTTCCTTCACCTTCTAGTGTGTGGTCTGGTCAACATACTTTAGCCGCGTTATTGTGACTCATCGCCTGCATCCATAGACACAAACTGTGATAAAGAAGACCATCTGAGGGGACACATATGGCCTCGTGGACTCACAGGTATAACCGGACACACACTCACCCGAACACTCACACAGACACACATCTATACACAAAAACTGTGATAAGGGAGACCATCTGAGGGGACACAGATGGCCTCGTGGACCCACAGGTATAACCGGACAAAACACTCCCCCAAACACTCACAGGGACACTCAAACAAACACACAGACAGACATCCATAGACACAAAAATAAATTTTTATACCGAAAATTTAAAAATTAATGATAAATAAGGCAACGAAACGAAAAAATAAATACAATTTAATCATAATATTTATATTACAACCCCCAAACTCATCCAGCTCCTTGGATTGCGGGCAGGAAGCATGGATGCTGTGAGCCATTCCTCTCTGGATCTCCACACTAAGGCGCTGAAAGAGAAAACTGACGGCTGTAGGGTCTCTAGTTGTTTCAATTAGCTTCGACCCCAGCTCCTTCAAAAAACTTGCAGCACTTTTACCCCAGGCACCAAGTGTCTCTGAGGCAATGGGGACAAAATTGTAGTAGTGATCAAGGTCTCCGTTTTTATGTGACTTGGCTGCTTCCCAGTGATTGGCAGCACCTCCTGCCTGAGCAGCACTGAAGTTAACATAGGTGTTGCCTAAAGTTGAAACGCAAGTGTAGTCCCACAATAACTGTCTACCATTCTTCCAGGGGTTCACCGTGATCCCATCTGGGCGACCAACAGGCTCATCAGAGTTGCGGGGCAATACGGAACGGGACTCTCTCTCTGCTGGACAACCTTCCGTGATAAGGCTTCTCTTTATAATGTCGTTTAACATCGCAGTGTCTTGCATGCCATCCTCCTGTCCTTTGGCAGAGAAGGCCATGTCGTCCGTACCTGTCGGCCACTGCCTCGCCACCAAAACCCCTGTATTCGGTGTGGATTCGGGCAGTGAGGCGGAGAGCCACAGCCATTCAGAGGGCCTGTGGTGAGACGAGTGCTAGTAGCTGATATTGGGGGTTGCTAATAGCAAGTCCTCTGCATGGGGAGCTGCTACAGCTCTAAGTCGGGCAGTATCATGTGGTGTTGTCGCAGCTTACAGTAATGTTGGAGCTACTTTGTCGGCAATGGGGCGATCCCAACTGGATTGCTTATGGGCTTATATATATATATATATATATATATATATATATATATATATATATATATATATATATATATATATATATATATATATATATATATATATATATATATATATATATATATATATTATATATATATATATATATATATATATATATATATATATATATATATATATATATATATATATATATATATATATATATTTATATATATATATATGCTGGAGGCTGTAGCTATCCACAGATTTTTTTGAATATATTTATTATTATATTATTAAGGCTTATTTTTACCAAATTAGAGGGGAAATGGTCTGAGGTAGGGAACGGACATAGGATGGTAGGTGTAGACATTAGTTAAAGTATTTTGGAATAATTATTATTTATTCTCACCCCTCCCCCCCTCTCTCCCTGTTGATTCAATTAAGGTTAATTGTGAATTATTACTGGAGATGGTTGAAGACTTTTTCGTAATCAGAAAAAATGATTTCCTTAAATTAAACACATAAAGTAGTTTCATTTTGGTCCTATTGATCCTAATTTTTGTAAGAGGGAAGAGGTACAAAGCCGGTGGGGGGGCGGGAGATTTAGAGGTGGTATAAAGAGGGAGAACAGGAGAAGAGGTGTAGGTGAGGTGAAAGAGGGATGAAGAGGGAGTGAAGGAGGTACTGGGGGAGGTAAGAGGACGATGAGAAGGACTGGTGCTGGGAGGGAGGACTACGGGAAGGGTAAGAAGGGAAGGACTAGCAGCGGGAGGGAGGGAGGGAAGGAAGACAGTAAGGAGGGCGAGAGTGAGAAACGGCGGAAGGAGTGAGAACGAAGGTAAAGAACTGCCCCGAGAGTTAAGACGATGGGAAGGGCGGGATGGAATAGGGGCGGGTATGGGAAGGGCAGAAGGAGGGAGGATGAGCAGGGTTACGGGAGGGTGGAAAAAAGAAGGAGCCGGTACGGGAGGAGGGAGTTTGGGAAAACGATAGGAGACGGAGTGGGGAGTATGTAGATAGATTAATGGTTAGATAGATGAGTAGATGGATAGATGGAAAGAGAAGTAGATGAATAATAGATTGATAGATAAGTAGAATGATAAATGGATAGATTAATGGAAAATGAGTTAGTAGGATCGTCGGATACAAATAGATAGAGATATAGATATATAGTAATAGATAGATATATGGATGGATACGTTGATTGATAAATATATACATTGACGGATAGACGGATCCATAGATGAGTTGATGGATGAAAAGACAGATGAGTAGATGGATGGATAAACAGTCGAGTAGATGGACGGATACATAGTAAGATAGATGTATATAATGAAAAATTGTTGGTTTATGGGAAGATAGATTGATGGATTGACAATTATAAATAGATAAATAAAGGGCTACATTGATGGATACATTTGTGCTAGGTGAACAGGTGAATCAGGTTAAAGAATATCTGCCGATTTCCTCTTGCGTCAACCGGGATTCGAACGAGGACCTTAAGAATTACAACCAATAAACTCTCTCCATTTAGACAGTTGGCTACTAGTTCGCGTGTGTGTGTGTGTGTACTCACCTATTTGTGCATGCGGGGGTTGAGCTATGGTTCTTTGGTCCCACCTCTCAACTGTCAATCAACTGGTGTACAGATTCCTGAGCCTACTGGGCTCAATCATATCTACATTTGAAACTGTGTATGGAGTCAGCCTCCACCACATCACTGCTTAATGCATTCCATCCGTTAACTACTCTGACACTGAAAAAGTTACTTCTAACGTCTCTGTGGCTCATGTGGGTACTCAGTTTCCACCTGTGTCCCCTTGTTTGCGTCCCACCAGTGTTGAATAGTTTATCCGTGTTTACCCGTCGATTCCTCTGAGGGTTGTGTAGGTTGTGATCATGTCTCCCCTTACTCTTCTGTCTTCCAGTGCCGTAAGGTGCATTTCCCGCAGCCTTTCCTCGTAACTCATGCCTCTTAGTTCTGGGACTAGTCTAGTGGCATACCTTTGGACTTTTTCCTGCTTCATCTTCTGCTTGACAAGATACGGACTCCATGCTGGGGCCGCATACTCCAGGATTGGTCTTACATATGTGGTGTACAAGATTCTGAATGATTCCTTACACAGATTCCTGAAGGCTGTTCTGATGTTAGGCAGTCTCGCATATGCCGCAGACGTTATTCTTTTTATGTATGCTTCAGGAGGACAGGTTTGGTGTGATATCAACTCCTAGATCTTTCTCTCAGTCCGTTTCATTAAGTTCTTCATCTCCTATTCTGTATCCTGTGTCTGGCCTCCTGTTTCCACTGTGTGTGTGTGTGTGTATGCGTGTGTGTTAGTGAGAAATAAATGTAGTTGATATAAAAGAGGAAAAATACATTTGTTAGAAAGGCGGGGTCCAAGAGCTAATAACTCGATTTTGCAGACACAAATAATAAATACAAGAAATAAATACACACACACACACCATTAGTTGATAAAGGACTGTTTTGTGTGTATACCTATGTATACTATTGTCAGGAGCGACAGACAAGTGCACCTATGTGTGTTTATGTGTACCTGCAATTGGACTGACATGTGTACGGTAATTATCTGTGTGTTAATTGTAAAAGGAACATATTAGTGAATGTTTTTTTTATGTAAATTGAATGACATATATACATGTACGCGTGTTTAGTGTTACTGTAATTTATAATGTTAGCGTGTGTACGTTTGAATGACATAGTGTCCCATCATTGTCACATTTTTTGTTACATGTTTACTATTGTCAGGAGCGACAGACAAGTGCAGCTATGTGTGTCTATGTGTACCTGCAATTGGACTGACACGTGTATGGTAATTATCTATCTGTCCATTGTTAAAGGAACATATTAGTGAATGTTTATTTATGTAAATTGATTGACATATGTACGTGTACGCGTGTTTAGTGGTACTGTAATTTACATACTTAACAGGTTTATGTTTGAATTAAATAGTATCCCATCATCGTCTCATTTTTTGTTACTATTTTGCTGTTCATTCTCAATCTCTCTGACTCCCGAGGACCATTTGTGCTCATGTGTGTTTATTAAAGGAAAATAATCATATTTTGTTTACAAAATAACTTGTATTTATTTTCCAAAAAAATGTTTTCAAAGAAAAAGTAATTGTCTAGTAAGCATTCATTTTTCTAACATACAAGACAGTTACTCACTACCTTACAGCAGTCAGGAACACTTTTGTTACTATCTCTTCACAGCGTCTTTTACATAAATACCCTATCTTAACAAATTCAATCATTAAATTCATAACTGGCAACCCCCTCGGCCCCCTCCCCCACAGGTCCAAGGCCACCGAGTGACTAACCCCACACCAATTCCCCAACCCAGGAAGCATCATTCCTTTCCCCTAACCTCTCCCAAATTATGTTTTTGACGAGTACACGCACTACGGGGCCTGACAGCTGAGTAGACAGCGCTCTCAACTCGTAATCCTAGCGTCCGTGTTCGATCCTCCGGTGATGGCAGAAACGAAACTGGGCAGTTTCTTTCACCCTGTTGTTCCTGTTACCTAGCAGTAAATAGGTACCAGGGATTTAAACAGCTGTTATGGGCTGCTTCCTCTGTGTGTGTGTGTGTGTGTGTGTGTACTCACCTAGTTGTACTTGCGGGGGTTGAGCTCTGGCTCTTTGGTCCGGAGTGTGTGGAAAAATTTGTGTTAGTTACAAGTTAGTAATAGTTGATGGTGAATACTAACCCAAGCACGATCTCGTATAATACACTACACACGCCAACCCCCCCTCTCCCCCCAAATCACTCTACCTAAGTCATTAACAAATTAATACACATCAATTAATACACCAAAAATACTAACTATAAATAAAGGGTCCAAATTTGAGACAAACAGCGACTCCAGCGTGGTCTAGTCGGATGAGAACGTGTTCTCATCTGGATAGATTGCGATCGAGCCTGTCGGAACGGTTACGTAACTACAGGGCACTAATTTATGTGGTCCCCTCCTGTAGCTGCCTCTGTATCGAAAGGTTCTCTGGATAGCTGGAATTAGCCTGACTCCTAGTAAAGTAGGGAAGAGGTGAAATCCGTTGGGACCACGGACGGATACCTTGGATCCATTGACCTAGGGCAGGTCTAATCACCTGGGATTCGAACCCACGGTGGGAATAAGGGAAAAGAGTTGAAGGGAGGGACACAAATGGTTCCAGAAACCAAACTACACATAAACCCGGACACTCACACACACACACACACACATACACACACACACACACACACACACACACTCACCAGGACACTCACAGGGACACTCACTCAGACACACATCCATAGACACAAACTGTAATAAGGAAGACCATCTGAGGGAACACAGATTGCCTCGTGGACCCACAGGTATACCCGAACACACACACTCACCCGGACACTCACAGGGACACTCACCCAGACACACATTCATAGACACATTCTCAGTCGACTTGAGAATGGTCAAGGACTTACCGAAACGTCGTCGTTCCTTCACCTTCTAGTGTGTGGTCTGGTCAACATACTTTAGCCGCGTTATTGTGACTCATCGCCTGCATCCATAGACACAAACTGTGATAAAGAAGACCATCTGAGGGGACACAGATGGCCTCGTGGACTCACAGGTATAACCGGACACACACTCACCCGAACACTCACACAGACACACATCTATACACAAAAACTGTGATAAGGGAGACCATCTGAGGGGACACAGATGGCCTCGTGGACCCACAGGTATAACCGGACAAACACTCCCCCAAACACTCACAGGGACACTCAAACAAACACACAGACAGACATCCATAGACACAAAAATAAATTTTATACCGAAAATTTAAAAATTAATGATAAATAAGGCAACGAAACGAAAAAATAAATACAATTTAATCATAATATTTATATTACAACCCCCAAACTCATCCAGCTCCTTGGATTGCGGGCAGGAAGCATGGATGCTGTGAGCCATTCCTCTCTGGATCTCCACACTAAGGCGCTGAAAGAGAAAACTGACGGCTGTAGGGTCTCTAGTTGTTTCAATTAGCTTCGACCCCAGCTCCTTCAAAAAACTTGCAGCACTTTTACCCCAGGCACCAAGTGTCTCTGAGGCAATGGGGACAAAATTGTAGTAGTGATCAAGGTCTCCGTTTTTATGTGACTTGGCTGCTTCCCAGTGATTGGCAGCACCTCCTGCCTGAGCAGCACTGAAGTTAACATAGGTGTTGCCTAAAGTTGAAACGCAAGTGTAGTCCCACAATAACTGTCTACCATTCTTCCAGGGGTTCACCGTGATCCCATCTGGGCGACCAACAGGCTCATCAGAGTTGCGGGGCAATACGGAACGGGACTCTCTCTCTGCTGGACAACCTTCCGTGATAAGGCTTCTCTTTATAATGTCGTTAACATCGCAGTGTCTTGCATGCCATCCTCCTGTCCTTTGGCAGAGAAGGCCATGTCGTCCGTACCTGTCGGCCACTGCCTCGCCACCAAAACCCCTGTATTCGGTGTGGATTCGGGCAGTGAGGCGGAGAGCCACAGCCATTCAGAGGGCCTGTGGTGAGACGAGTGCTAGTAGCTGATATTGGGGGTTGCTAATAGCAAGTCCTCTGCATGGGGAGCTGCTACAGCTCTAAGTCGGGCAGTATCATGTGGTGTTGTCGCAGCTTACAGTAATGTTGGAGCTACTTTGTCGGCAATGGGGCGATCCCAACTGGATTGCTTATGGGCTTATATATATAATATATATATATATATTATATATATATATATATATATATATATATATATATATATATATATATATATATAATATATATATATATTATTATATATATATATATATATATATATATATATATATATATATATATATATATATATATATATATATATATATATATATATATATATATATGCTGGAGGCTGTAGCTATCCACAGATTTTTTTGAATATATTTATTATTATATTATTAAGGCTTATTTTTACCAAATTAGAGGGGAAATGGTCTGAGGTAGGGAACGGACATAGGATGGTAGGTGTAGACATTAGTTAAAGTATTTTGGAATAATTATTATTTATTCTCACCCCTCCCCCCTCTCTCCCTGTTGATTCAATTAAGGTTAATTGTGAATTATTACTGGAGATGGTTGAAGACTTTTTCGTAATCAGAAAAAATGATTTCCTTAAATTAAACACATAAAGTAGTTTAATTTTGGTCCTATTGATCCTAATTTTTGTAAGAGGGAAGAGGTACAAAGCCGGTGGGGGGGCGGGAGATTTAGAGGTGGTATAAAGAGGGAGAACAGGAGAAGAGGTGTAGGTGAGGTGAAAGAGGGATGAAGAGGGAGTGAAGGAGGTACTGGGGGAGGTAAGAGGACGATGAGAAGGACTGGTGCTGGGAGGGAGGACTACGGGAAGGGTAAGAAGGGAAGGACTAGCAGCGGGAGGGAGGGAGGGAAGGAAGACAGTAAGGAGGGCGAGAGTGAGAAACGGCGGAAGGAGTGAGAACGAAGGTAAAGAACTGCCCCGAGAGTTAAGACGATGGGAAGGGCGGGATGGAATAGGGGCGGGTATGGGAAGGGCAGAAGGAGGGAGGATGAGCAGGGTTACGGGAGGGTGGAAAAAAGAAGGAGCCGGTACGGGAGGAGGGAGTTTGGGAAAACGATAGGAGACGGAGTGGGGAGTATGTAGATAGATTAATGGTTAGATAGATGAGTAGATGGATAGATGGAAAGAGAAGTAGATGAATAAATAGATTGATAGATAAGTAGAATGATAAATGGATAGATTAATGGAAAATGAGTTAGTAGGATCGTCGGATACAAATAGATAGAGATATAGATATAAATAGTAATAGATAGATATATGGATGGATACGTTGATTGATAAATATATACATTGACGGATAGACGGATCCATAGATGAGTTGATGGATGAAAAGACAGATGAGTAGATGGATGGATAAACAGTCGAGTAGATGGACGGATACATAGTAAGATAGATGTATATAATGAAAAATTGTTGGTTTATGGGAAGATAGATTGATGGATTGACAATTATAAATAGATAAATAAAGGGCTACATTGATGGATACATTTGTGCTAGGTGAACAGGTGAATCAGGTTAAAGAATATCTGCCGATTTCCTCTTGCGTCAACCGGGATTCGAACGAGGACCTTAAGAATTACAACCAATAAACTCTCTCCATTTAGACAGTTGGCTACTAGTTCGCGTGTGTGTGTGTGTACTCACCTATTTGTGCATGCGGGGGTTGAGCTATGGTTCTTTGGTCCCACCTCTCAACTGTCAATCAACTGGTGTACAGATTCCTGAGCCTACTGGGCTCAATCATATCTACATTTGAAACTGTGTATGGAGTCAGCCTCCACCACATCACTGCTTAATGCATTCCATCCGTTAACTACTCTGACACTGAAAAAGTTACTTCTAACGTCTCTGTGGCTCATGTGGGTACTCAGTTTCCACCTGTGTCCCCTTGTTTGCGTCCCACCAGTGTTGAATAGTTTATCCTTGTTTACCCGGTCGATTCCTCTGAGGGTTGTGTAGGTTGTGATCATGTCTCCCCTTACTCTTCTGTCTTCCAGTGCCGTAAGGTGCATTTCCCGCAGCCTTTCCTCGTAACTCATGCCTCTTAGTTCTGGGACTAGTCTAGTGGCATACCTTTGGACTTTTTCCTGCTTCATCTTCTGCTTGACAAGATACGGACTCCATGCTGGGGCCGCATACTCCAGGATTGGTCTTACATATGTGGTGTACAAGATTCTGAATGATTCCTTACACAGATTCCTGAAGGCTGTTCTGATGTTAGGCAGTCTCGCATATGCCGCAGACGTTATTCTTTTTATGTATGCTTCAGGAGACAGGTTTGGTGTGATATCAACTCCTAGATCTTTCTCTCAGTCCGTTTCATTAAGTTCTTCATCTCCTATTCTGTATCCTGTGTCTGGCCTCCTGTTTCCACTGTGTGTGTGTGTGTGTATGCGTGTGTGTTAGTGAGAAATAAATGTAGTTGATATAAAAGAGGAAAAATACATTTGTTAGAAAGGCGGGGTCCAAGAGCTAATAACTCGATTTTGCAGACACAAATAATAAATACAAGGAATAAATACACACACACACACACATTAGTTGATAAAGGACTGTTTTGTGTGTATACCTATGTATACTATTGTCAGGAGCGACAGACAAGTGCACTATGTGTGTTTATGTGTACCTGCAATTGGACTGACATGTGTACGGTAATTATCTGTGTGTTAATTGTAAAAGGAACATATTAGTGAATGTTTTTTTTATGTAAATTGAATGACATATATACATGTACGCGTGTTTAGTGTTACTGTAATTTATAATGTTAGCGTGTGTACGTTTGAATGACATAGTGTCCCATCATTGTCACATTTTTTGTTACATGTTTACTATTGTCAGGAGCGACAGACAAGTGCAGCTATGTGTGTCTATGTGTACCTGCAATTGGACTGACACGTGTATGGTAATTATCTATCTGTCCATTGTTAAAGGAACATATTAGTGAATGTTTATTTATGTAAATTGATTGACATATGTACGTGTACGCGTGTTTAGTGGTACTGTAATTTACATACTTAACAGGTTTATGTTTGAATTAAATAGTATCCCATCATCGTCTCATTTTTTGTTACTATTTTGCTGTTCATTCTCAATCTCTCTGACTCCCGAGGACCATTTGTGCTCATGTGTGTTTATTAAAGGAAAATAATCATATTTTGTTTACAAAATAACTTGTATTTATTTTCCAAAAAAATGTTTTCAAAGAAAAAGTAATTGTCTAGTAAGCATTCATTTTTCTAACATACAAGACAGTTACTCACTACCTTACAGCAGTCAGGAACACTTTTGTTACTATCTCTTCACAGCGTCTTTTACATAAATACCCTATCTTAACAAATTCAATCATTAAATTCATAACTGGCAACCCCCTCGGCCCCCTCCCCCACAGGTCCAAGGCCACCGAGTGACTAACCCCACACCAATTCCCCAACCCAGGAAGCATCATTCCTTTCCCCTAACCTCTCCCAAATTATGTTTTTGACGAGTACACGCACTACGGGGCCTGACAGCTGAGTAA